>NC_041396.2:105372667-105467667 GCF_900747795.2 Erpetoichthys calabaricus | reverse complement strand
TTCAGTTCACGTGATTACGTAGGAGGCGTAATACGTGATGACGCGATACGTGACTCCGCCTCCTCCATTAGAGTATATGGACAAAAAACAGGTTCCAGTTATGACCATTACGCGTAGAATTTCGAAATAAAACCTGCCTAACTTTTGTAAGTAAGCTGTAAGGAATGAGCCTGCCAAATTTCAGACTTCTACCTACACGGGAAGTTGGAGAATTAGTGATGAGTGAGTCAGTCAAACAGGTTCCAGTTATGACCATTACGCGTGGAATTTCGAAATAAAACCTGCCTAACTTTTGTAAGTAAGCTGTAAGGAATGAGCCTGCCAAATTTCAGACTTCTACCTACACGGGAAGTTGGAGAATTAGTGATGAGTGAGTCAGTCAAACAGGTTCCAGTTATGACCATTACGCATAGAATTTTGAAATAAAACCTGCCTAACTTTTGTAAGTAAGCTGTAAGGAATGAGCCTGACAAATTTCAGACTTCTACCTACACGGGAAGTTGGAGAATTAGTGATGAGTGAGTCAGTCAAACAGGTTCCAGTTATGACCATTACGCGTAGAATTTCGAAATAAAACCTGCCTAACTTTTGTAAGTAAGCTGTAAGGAATGAGCCTGCCAAATTTCAGACTTCTACCTACACGGGAAGTTGGAGAATTAGTGATGAGTCAGTCAGTCAGTCAGTCAGTGAGGGCTTTGCCTTTTATTAGTATAGATATATATATCAAATGAATGTGAACCTTTTGTAGGGTCTGTCCCTGAGACTTATTAATTGTCATTGCGAAGCAGAGCCTTAGTGGAAATTGGAGGCGTTTGAATTGAAATGGGAGATCAGAGGGTATAACGGGGATGCGAGGAATAAAAACTCTCTCCCCTGAGCCACCGCCAGTAAAAATAGTTGCCTGAATGAGGTTCTTTTGCAGTGGCTGTACGCAAATCCACAATCGGCTTCATATTGTTTTCTTACGTTAGCAATTAGGTAATGTGTTTTTTGAACAGGTTTGATTATTGAAGTGATCACTCCTGCTGCGTTCAGTCAGTTCACGTGAGCCGCTCTCTTGTGTGATATTGCGATGTCCACGGGTTTATTTAAAGTTAGCTAAGACCCGGCAGTTAAAAGTTTCTCGCTACAGCAATTTTAACTCAGTCACAAAGTGATCCAAACTGTCGTTTAAACCTCGTGTCTTCTCATTAAACTTGTATCTCGCGAATATGGCATTGCAAAGGGCAGCGGGTCAGTTCACGTGCTTACATGGGAGGCGTGATGACGCAATATATTTTGATATATATCAAAATACCCGCGCTTCGCAGTGGTGAAGTACTGCTTTAAAATTTTTATTAAGAAGAAAAGTAAACCTTTTTAAACTGAGGGAAAATGAATCAATAATTATTTCTTAAGGATCTCTTTGTATACCATGTTGTCAGTTCGCCCTTCCAGTTCTAATATGACCAAGATGTGTGCTGAGCTTACTCTTGAGCATGAAATCTAACGTGGTTTGTGCCCTTCAGAATGAAAACAGTTTGCATTCACCTTTTTAATAAAAAGCGAGCTTTTAAGCCTGAGAAATCACCCCGTAAATGCACACGTTTAATTGCACGTGTTAATATCTATGCTTACACAGTATTAAAAGACACTCAACAACGGAGACTTATTAATTGTCATTGCTAAGCAGAGCCTTAGTGTAAATTGGAGGCGTTTGAATTGAAATTGGAGATCAGACGGTATAACGGGGATGCGAGGAATAAAAACTCTCTCCCCCGAGCCACCGGCAGTAAAAATAGTTGCCTGAATGAGGTTCTTTTGCAGACACCTGACCTGAAGTCTCGTGCCGTCACAAAGTTTCAGTGGTTGTACGGAAATCCACAATCGGTTTCATATTGTGAATTTCCCATTGGGATTAATAAAGTATCTATCTATCTATCTATCTATCTATCTATCTATCTATCTATCTATCTATCTATCTATCTATCTATCTATCTATCTATCTATCTATCTATCTATCTATCTATCTATCTATCTATCTATCTATCTATCTATCTATTGTTTTCGTACCTTATCAATTGTGAAATGTGTTTTTTGAATAGGTTTGATTCATTGAAGTGATCACTCCTGCTGCGTTCAGTCAGTTCACGTGAGCCGCTGTCTTGTGTGATGTTGCGATGTCCACGGGTCTATTTAATGTTAGCTAAGATCCGGCAGTTAAAAGTTTCTGGCCACAGCAATTTTAACTCTGTCACAAAGTGATCCAAACTATCGTTTATACCTCGTGTCTTGTCATTAAACTTGTATCTCGCGAATATGGCATTGCAAACGGCAGCGGGTCAGTTCACGTGCTTACATGGGAGGCGTGATGACGCGATATATTTTGATACATATCAAAATACCCCCGCTTCGCAGCGGCGAAGTACCGCTTTAAAATTTTTATTAAGAAGAAAAGTAAACCTTTTTAAACTGAGGGAAAATGAATCAATAATTATTTCATAAGGATCTCTTTGTATATCATATTGTCAGTTCACCCTTCCGGCTGTAATATGACCAAGCTGTGTGCTGAGCTTACTCTTCAGTATGAAATCTTAACGTGGTTTGTGCCCTTCAGAATGAAAACAGCATTTACCTTTTTAATAAAAGGCGAGCTTTTAAGCCTGAGAAATCACCCCGTAAATGCACACGTTTAATTGCACATCTGTTAATATGTATGCTTACACAGTATTAAAAGACACTCAACAATTAACGTCATTTACCTTCGTTCCCGCATTTGACTCGTGCTGTAAATCTCTTCCTTGTTTTCACTTCACGTGATTACGTAGGAGGCGTAATACGTGATGACGTGATACGTGACTCCGCCTCCTCCATTAGACTATATGGACAAAAAACAGGTTCCAGTTATGACCACTACGCGTAGAATTTCGAAATGAAACCTGCCTAACTTTTGTAAGTAAGATGTAAGGAATGAGCCTGCCAAATTTCAGCCTTCTACCTACACGGGAAGTTGGAGAATTAGTGATGAGTGAATCAGTCAGTCAGTCAGTGAGTCAGTGAGTCAGTGAGGGCTTTGCCTTTTATTAGTATAGATATATATATATATATATATATATATATATATATATATATATATATATATATATAATATACAGGGCGGTGCATATATACAGGTTAGGTGCATTGGCGATTCTAAATTGTCCCTAGTGTGTGCTTGGTGTATGTGTGTGTGTGTGCCCTGCGGTGGGCTGGCGCCATGCCCGGGGTTTGTTTCCTGCCTTGCGCCCTGTGTTGGCTGGGATCGGCTCCAGCAGAATCCCGTCTGGGATTTCCCACAGTCCTTTATAGTCCTCGATCCAGAAGTGCTTCTGAGCCCTCAGTCCATGTGATTATCCAGCACTTCTGGGTCAGGTAAAAACTTCTCTTTTTTCTTCACCCCTGAAGTATATCATTTCTTCTGTTCCCGTGACTTGGAAATACTTCCGGGCTATACGGAAAATATAAATCCCTGGGCCTCCCTGCAGCGACTCCTGGTGGCCCCCATGGTATCCAGCAGGGCTGTGCATTAAAACGACACTGTCCATGAGGCCCTGCTGGAATTCGGGGCACCTCCATGTTGCAGGGAGGGCTCCATCTGGTGGCCTGGGGGTATTGGCCGGGATGAACGACCGGCCATATCCCACAATATATATATATATATATATATATATATATATATATCGATAACAGACCCAAATAATTAGGATTAAGGTTATTTCCACGCTGAAAAGAAAATAAGGTAAAAGACACAAGATTTTCAGTGTATAGCCTTCATCAGGTGTGCAACTGAAAAGGAAATAGAAGGTAGCATATATGAGGGGAATAAGCGAATGAAGCTAATGCAGGTGAAAATAGAGTAAGTGTGCTTTCAGAGATGATGAAGAGACAGTTTAAAAAGTTAGATGGTCATTATGACATGGAGAAATATGTGAGCCATGGGTGAAAATGAGTGTAGCTTCTTTTTTTATTGAAAAGGGTCTTTAAAGACCTGTGAAAGAATGCAAACAGAAATATCTATGTGACTATTATCAAGAAATGTGAACTGTTCTGCAATAGGTTTTGAAAGGTCTTTAATTTTAATGGGTCAAGCATGCTATCTGAAGTGGTCTGCTAGCATATGGAGGAATACTTCTTTATTTATTTATTTAATTATTTTATTTTGCACATAATATTCCTCCAAACAAAACATGAAATAAGGCTTGAATTTAAAACTGTCACTTTCACTCGTCAAACCTGAGAGGGCAAGATTCAGCAAGTACTGTTTTTTGATTGGTGAATTATCCACAGAGCGGACATTCATGCTTTGCTTGACCTGGGAATCCTGTGGCTTATGTGCATGCTCAGTGTGGTGGCTGTGCATTTCAACTATGAGTGCAAGAAAAAGTTGCACAGAATCACTATGTGGAGTGGCTACTTTAATTCCATAAGCTCTGAATTCATTACTAGGAGCCTGCGTCTGAGGTGTGTGCTGTAAATGTGGCATTTGATGGCCAAAAGTTTAAATCCAGCGTACTGATGATTCACCAATTAAAACACAGAGTCTGCCTTCTCGACTATGTCGAGAAAAAGTGACAGTTTTAAATTCAAGCCGTATTTCATTTTGCAACTTGTGGACTTATTATGGATAAAATGAAATAAATAAAAATGCAACAAAAAACTTATTCTGTGACACATTTATTTTTTTTATGCTCACATTCATGCTTCTTTTCGTTACTTATTATCACATTTCACAGTACTTTTATTTGTGTGTGTATTTTAGAAAGTTGATTTAGTTCATCTGGACATAGTTCTTTTCCAGGGAGATATGTTACATCACTCATCCAAGTGACTTCCTCAGTTTCAGTTGACTGCAGGTTTCTCCAACCTTATAAACAGTACCTTTGCATAATGACCGCAACTAGCACCATTGACTAACAATGGGCCGTGTGATCAATGATATGCAAATTGTCCATTGATCAATGGCCATGAGTGCCATTCACAGAGAGTTGGGGAATGGCATGCAATCACAGCGTTGTAAGATGGTGAAAGAAGTACCCTTAGGTCTCTCCTCAGTTCAGAGATGGTCGTTCCTTTTTCACGTAAATGACCTCCTTGACTCCTCGCTCAAACCAGCGTTCATTCCTGTCCAGGATGTGCACATCTTCATCACTGAAAGAGTGGCCACTGTCCTGTAGGTGTAAATAGACTGCGGAGTCCTGGCCTGATGAGGTAGCTCTTCTGTGTTGTGCCATCCGCTTCGCCAGTGGTTGTTTGGTTTCCCCGATGTATAATTGACAGCAATCCTCTTGGCACTTAACTGCGTAAACTATATTACTCTGTCTGTGCCGGGGCATCAAATCCTTGGGGTTGACCAATTTTTTGCCATAGCGTGTTTTGGGGTTTGAAAGCCACCGAAAAAATGCTCTCAGCTGTTCAGATACTTCTGACACATAAGGGATCACCAAAGGTTTTCATTTAGGCAGCGGTTGTCCTTCCTCTCTCCTGGATTGCTTAGAGCATTCTTTAGGTGTCTTTTCTGCTTTGACAAAAGTCCAGCTGGTATAACCACGTTTTCTCAGGGCCTTTTTGATGTGATGTTCTTCTTCTTCCCTGGCCACTGTGTCTGTGGGTATGGTGTTTGGTCTGTGTTGTGGAGTCCTGATGACACCTATTTTATGCTCTAGTGGATGGTGAAAGTCAAACCTTAAATACTGATCTGTATGCATTGGTTTACGGTACACATCAACTTTCAAATGTCCCCCATTGCTGATGGAAATTTCACAATTTATGAAGGCTAGCCTGTCACGTTTCATGTCCTCCCTGGTGAACTGGATGTGTTTGTCCACTGAGTTGATGTGGTCAGTGAATTGTAGTACCTCCTGAGATTTGATTTTCACCCAGGTGTCGTCCACATACCTGAACCAATGGCTCAGTGGTGTTCCAGGATAGGATAATACTGACAAACTGAATCAACTTTCTAGAATTTCCATACCTGGATTATTGAGCATACATCGAGACATTTATTTGTGTATTTATTCATTTATTTATTTTATTTTGTCAGAAATATTCCTCTATGCTAGCCATATCTTCTTGTTTCACCTACATAGGTGGCTGGACACTTCCTGCCAGAAATGCAGTAAAAAAGATTTTTAGACTGGCCAGAGGCACCATATACAAGGGTATTGTTAGTGACATCATTGAAAGTGACACAGCAGCTGTTACAGTTCAAAGTGGCTGGTGGGGAATGTGAAGCTGTGAACTGTGGATGAGTTTGCATAGGTTAGGTGGTCAATGGAAGGAGATCAAGGTAGGGGTCAGGAATAAAGAATCAGTATGCAAAATGTTTAAGGACCTGTGGGGGAGAGAGATAGTATTGGAGATGAATGGGATGACTAGGGGGATAAGGTTTCATTATTTGGGTTCCTCAAAGAGTGGATGTTACAAGGTCTACTCCTGACTTGATTGAAGTCTCTGTCCACAACATGAAAAGGGTATCTTCTATCAATGAAGAAACTGTTCATTCTGAGTGCTTGATTATAAAACTCACCCTCATCACTCTAGAGACAGTGCCGTCTAAGGAACTGTGAAATTGTAATTATCATAACATCCTACCATTACATAAAGCATACATAATAAAAGTACCCAACTAATCACTACTCAGTCTTTAGTTAAAAAAGTGAGCAGACAACTCTCAGGTTAAGAGAGGACTGTGTTATTAAAAAAAACCAAAAAAAAACCAAGTAGATAACGTTATCTGTTGCTCCGCTCTTTAAATTAAAATTGCTTTGTCATTATATGTGTGACACATAAATCTTTTCATACACTGCAGCAGTTGCTGATTCCCATAGCAACCTGAATGTTACAATTCCACTGTCTGCAGTCTATGATAATCCACTATTGACTTCCAGAAGAAGTCTAGTTTGATGTACAGTGTACATGAATGCTGGCTCAAGGCCCAGCCTGGCAGATGTTGCTTATTTTTATTTAGTGCAGGTAAGAGAACTTAATTTATTTTGTTTTGTCAGCAGACCATGACACTTCAATTATTCCCCGCATCTGAACATCAGAACATAGGAAAGTCAAGGTGAGAGAAGGCCACTTGGCTGACTCCATATTTTTCTCCCAAAATAACAAAAACAAAAAAAGCTTTGTCTCCCACCATAAAAATTCAGAGCCTGTGTGGCAATGAAATGGTTAAATGTGTCTGCTCTGGAGATTGAGAAAGTGGCCTGAGTGAATGTAATCGGCATAAATACTCTCAAAAAGCAGCATTTAGCAGTTTTGCTTGTCTACGCCTTATTCGATTTTCAGTCATACATGCATTTTGTTGTGGATTTTTGTAAATGGCATCTAATTTTGCTATTATTGACAGGAAAACAGACTTTTTAATTTATTTTTTTTTCACAAGGCCAACTTGTTCATTTAGTTTCACTCACCATACCCACCCATTTCCTGTGTATAAGTGTTATTGAATGCAATAGATTCAGCGTTTTCAAGGACCACATAATTGAATACTCAACAGCGATTATTTGTTCTCCAAGTTTAGTAGCATCTGCGACCAGCAAAATCTGCAGGATCCATGTTTAGCAAAAGCACCCTGCTTTTTAACAGATGTCAGCACTCTTTGGCACAGTGTACAGTTTTCAGAACTCCAGTGGGTGTACCTCATTGATTTCAGATAAGCTGTTGAGCTGTCCATAACATCAATTGCTCTGTAGTGCTATCTACGCTGCCTTAGGAGACTTTTTTTTTATCACTGCACTTTAATACGCCAAAATTGGACTGCCATTTGTTGCTTTATTTCTGATGGCTATTTCTGTATCACTTTATCGCTACTGAACAAATATAGCAATCATTGTCTGTCAGGTTTTTTAGGGAACTGAAAGCCTTGCAAGCTTGCTAAAAAAGATTAATTGCAGTTTTCTTTAACAGTTATGCTGTAGCATATTTTTGTAGTTACTTAACACTTTATTTCTGCACACTCTGCTCAGTGTTAACAGCACCAATTGGATCACTTGCAGAAGGACTTCAGTTTGTTCGTCCCATCTGAAAAATCTATTAAAAAAAGAAAAAAAAAGAGTGACTATCTTAAGGTCACTACATGCGTCAGTGGCTTGGTCAGGCACACCCCTCTGTTCAAATTTCTTATTTTTTTAACCCCAGACCACAATAACCACTTATCTGACAGAACAATATAGGCAACCTGAGTAAAAATGAATGTTGTGAGATAGAATATGATGCTGTAACTCTTAAGAAATTATGAAATGCAAAAACAATGAAAAGTGTATATATCCAAAAAATGAAAATGAAGATAATCATAGTAAAATATTTCTTAATTGTTGTGACTCCTTAAAAATCTGTGATGTCACTGTGTAAAAACATTATTTTATTGTTGTTACTCTTTAAAAATAGGCAATGTTGTCACTGTGTCAGTCAACTGTATTTTTCAGTCTGGCTGTGTTATGTTACAGACACACAATTAAAAAAGCTAGAGCAACTAAATTCTATATACACTTACAGTGATTCATGGATAAACATTGCTGAAATTTGGACCAGCAGCTGAGGATGACCTAACATGTAACAAAAACTACAGTGAATGGCAAAGTGTGGAAGCACAGCTAGCATCATAGAGCTCCATTCTGTCATTATATGTATGTCTTGACTGCCTCAGCTGCATTTCTATTATATCATTGTATATTCACTCTTCATTGATCACAGACTACTAGGCATGAGAAGATTGTTAAACAAAAACTACAAGTATTTACCCATCCATCCATTTTCTCAGTCAGTTTACTATTCAGGATTATAAGCAGTTAGTGCCTATTCCAGTAGACCTGAGCATTACTTGGGAACCAACTGTGGGAAAATGATATCCCATCACATTCACACATATCCACACTTGTTCATACAGGGAAGATTGTTTTTTTCATTTGTTGCACTCCACGTGTTAATACTGTTGCATATTAATATTTATCCTCAGTGTATAAATGGTATATCATGACGTTACTATATCAGAGTTCCCCTGCCTCTAATGTACTCTATTAAAAAATGCTTATTGTAAAAATCAGTTAAATAAAAAAATGTCATATTAATTATCACTCATTTTTTTTTCTTTTTCATATTTTTTTCTGTTAGGTCCATAAATCTAAAATGATTTTCTTTCATAAACTGCTGCCACTTTAAATGGAGCACATTTGCTTCCTTTGCTTATACAGTGCAAAAACATATACACTGACTGTACTCAATGTGCAGTTTCAATTGAAACAAACGTACTAAGAAACAGACATTCTGTGCCTCTCAGGACACCTGATGACATGTCATTTTACTTCATAAATTCACCAGATTTTTTGACAGTAGCCATTGGTCTATCCATATTATTGTGCTAAGTCCTCCATCAAGTCCCAAGTAAAACATCACATTACCTGGACCTAATTTCTCTGAAAGTACATGTTTTGTTCTGCTGCTTGTGCCTTAATTAATTTCTAAATACTTTGATTTATATTAAAGCAGCACATGCTGTGGAATGATGTAATTATAATTCAGTGTATATAGCTACATTTGTAGCAGTGGAGGGAATATCAGTACTGTATCACTCGTTTCATAATTTGCCCAGTGGTGCTAATCATCAACAACAACATTTACCGTATATACTCGCAGATAAGTTGTCCCGCAGATAAGTCGGGACTTGATTTTACAGTACAATTTCTGGTATTTTATAATGTCGGCCATATAAGTCGAATGTGGAAAACTCACGCTATTGGTCCAAGGGATTATGATATGCTATGCCCACCTGAGAAAGTAACCATGGGGCACACTGCCTTTTCTTTATATGTATTGTTCCTACGTGACCACACGGTAATACTCGAACTATTCTGAAGCGATGTTTGCACTGATTTGTGTTTTTTGTATCTCATACCCTCATACATCTTTATTGTAAGAGCATCCGTTATCTATGATGGAGCGTTTGATCAGAAGAAAACATGAAGCTGGTTTTAAATTAAACGTCATTAAAGTAGCGAAAGAAATTGGTAACTGCGCTGCTGCAACAAAATTCAATGCCTCTGAGAAACTGATGTGAGATTGGAGGAGGCAAGAAGATGTAAATAAAAAAAAAAATTAGGTGCTGCTTTTTTGAACGGGTGTATAAGGGTCTGATTTTATGATTGATTTTTCGGGTTTGAAGACCCGACTTATACGAGAGTATAAACCATATTTATATAGCACATTTTCATACAACAATGTAGCTTAAAGTGCTTTACAAGATGACAAAGAAAAAGTTCCAAGAAAAGAAAAACAATTAAGATAAGGCAAAAATATTAAAGAATAAGCAACAGCAAAACAAGGTAAGGTAAAAAAGACGGGAGGACAGAAAAATAAAAACGAAAAAAAACTCCAATTAGGCAGGGGAAAAAAAGAAAAATCTGCAGGAATTCCAAGGCCAATTGACCACCCAGTCCCCACTGGACATTCTACCTAACGTAAATGTTCCTAAATCAAACCGCGTAGTTTTCATGCTTTTCATGGTGGGATTCTGATGGAGTTGGTCTCATGGACAGATGAGACACCCACCTTCATTCCATCCTCTCAGGGGGCTGCATGGTGCCTTGATTATGTGATAGTGATGATCTGTACCACCACAGAAGAACTGGAAAAGACAGCAGAGAATAGTGGGGTTTAGTACAGATTGTAAATTCCTGAAGAGTATGATAATTCTATACCCATATGGTCTATTAGGAGTGCAACTAAAATGTAGCTACGAAAAAGCCCTATTAAAATACAGACATAGGTTTTTTAGCAGTTTTTTTTTAAAATGTTCTACAGTATTAGCCTGGATGAATTTCTATAGGCAAAGTATTCCAGATTTTAGATGCATAACAGCAAAAGGCTGCCTCACAACTTTGTTTCAGTCTGGCTCTTGGAATTATAAGCAGACATCCAACTGAAGATCTAAGGTTATGACTTGGAGTGTGTGTGTAGGTGTGTGGGTGAGGCGGCAGGCATTAAAGGTATTTTAAAGTCAATTCTGAATGACACAGGTAACCAATGTAATGGTGCTAAAACTGGTGAAATGTGCTCAGATTTTCTTTTTCTAATTAAGATTCTAGCTGCTGCATTCGACACTAATTGCAACCAATTTATGTCTTTCTTAGGTAGTCCTGTTAGGAGTGCATTACAGTAATCTAGTTGACTAAACACAAAAGTCTGAATTATTTTTTCAGAATCATGTGAAGTAATAAGAGGTCTAACTTGTACTGTATTCCTTAAGTGAAAAAATGCGCTCTTTGTAATCTAGTTAATATGTGATATAAAGTTTAGGTCAGAGTCAATAATTTCCCCCAAATTCTTTACCTCCGACTTAACTTTTAAACCTAAGAGATCAAATTTATCTCTAATGCCCTCACTATATCCATGTTTGCCAATCACTAAGATTTCTGTTTTTTTCTTATTTAGTTTGAGAAAGTTACTACTCATCCAATCAGAAATACTGCTAAGACATTGGATCAGAGAGCCAAGAGCATCAGGGTCATCAGCCGCTGTAGATAATTTTCACTAATACTTCAAAATTCAAAACTTTAATAAATGGAATGCAGAGGAGTATATATGTGCATATGTGCATGTGCTGGAAGAATACAAAATATTGAATGATTTACTGCAGGGCAGCCGAAAGAAGATGATTGTTTTTTGATGATGATAAATTGTATACAAAAGCCTGTTTCATACTGTATATGCACTTAAAGTCTTGGTAACAGCTTTAATAATGACAGCAATGTAGTTAATTTGTACTCTTCTTATTTGCAGCTTATTCACACTTTAAAATAGTGAGGCATTTTTTGTCACAAATCTATAATGTTTTAGAGGGCAATCACTTTCAAGTAAGTTCATAGCGAGTACAAGATAAAAACTCATTAATGTAGTCACAGAACTAAACTGATATTCTATCATAATGTACATTTCGGTTAAATTTCAGGAAGCAATAAGTTCATAATAAAAGCCTAATTGAACTGTCTTTACTCAAAGCCCTTAATCACAATTTCCATAACAGATCAAAACAACCAAAAATAAAAAGAGCATCAACAGAGCCAAGATATGAATTAAACTGTTTGTCAATATCAGGAAAATATCAAAAAGAGATCACATATTGGATAGCAACCAGACAGCACAGGAAAAGGTAGGTACACAGACCACAGCAGGAAATAAAGTGACAGACTGTGATTCTTTAAACATCCTGAGTCAAACAGTTAAGTCCTTCTGCCTTTAGATTCTTCTTTGCTATTGAGTCAGTAGCCATTATTTTATGGTATGTTACTTACCTAATAACACCCATGGAGCCAGTTACCTTGCCAGAACTATGCTTTGATGTCAGGCTTTATAGCACAATCATCTCCCCTGATTTTTTAAAAATTTTTTTCCAGGCAGAATACTTGAGTTCCAGTTAAAATCACTAACTTCTCAAACTTCCACTTTCTCTGCAATTTAAACTAATAATATTGATTCTTACGGTTTTTAGTAAACTTGCAAAATATCCTAAAAGTAGAGAACTAGCTAATCCTTATCAGGAAAAAAAAAAACAATTCAAAAAATCCACACAGTCTTCAAAAGTGGGTGAACACTTGACAGATGGAATTAAATGAACAGAACTGTAGAGTGCTACACACAGAGAAAAAGAACATTAACTTTAAATACATAATGGGTGGCAATGTACTATATAGAAAGCACCCTCACATTGACACTACATTCTCATTCTGTAGGCAATCCTCAGAAGCAATTAAAAGGCAAATAAAGTGATATGTGGATTGCAACATAGTGTAGTGGTTAGCTTTGCCACTACATGGGTCTGGAATTCTGATTTCGAACCCAGGGCCCAGATGTTGTCTGTTTAGAATTTACAAATTTATCATGCATCTTTGAGGGTTTTCCTATGGGTACTCTAGTTTTCTTTTCATAATAATAATAACTCTTTACATTTATATAGCTCTTTTCTCACTACTCAAAGTGCTTTTCACACAGGGAGGACCATGATCTATTAATGTGAGGCAGCAGCACTAAGTCAAGTCAACTTTATTTATAAAACACCTACAGTATATGAAAACACAAAAGTGTTTAGCAAAGTGCTGTACTGTACAGTAAATAAGAGTAATAATAGAAAGACAATAAATAACATACTGTATAGCATAACAGAAAAATATTTCATAATTACAGTCAACATGTATAAAGTACAGTGGTTACTCAATTCATAAAATACAAACCAGCAACCCCTTTTATATTAAGAAGTATTCATAATTAAAAGAACACAATGCCTAATGGTGTCTAAAACCTCCTTAAACAAATGTGAGTGTAAAATATCTGAGGAACAAGCTGTGAACTTTAGATTAGTAACAATATTAGCCAAGTCTGAGAAGGATACACACTGAAACTGGTCCAAATCTGTCGAATAGCTGCATGGGATTGATGGATCACATGGAGGAGGTACAACTGAAGACCTATTGACTGCAATTTTATCAACAAAAAACTTCTTAAAATTCTCACACAATGAATTCGATCTTTCGATACCTGTTGAAGAGTTTGGGTTAAGTACTGTCACAGGTGGCTGGGGGGGGTGACCCGGTGGGGAGGCTATGGGGACCACGGGTACAGAGCTTTGAAGCTCAACCATGTAGAGGCCCGTGGTCACTGCCAGGGGGCGCCCCAATGCCTTTGGAGCCCTGGACCTCAGCACTTCCGCCACACCCGGAAATGCTGGGGGGAAGAGAATCGGGGACACCTGGAGTGCTTCCGGGTGCGTAGCCGGCACTTCTGCCACACTGGGGAGTGCCGGCGGAAGATTGTCAGGAGGCACCTGGAGCACATCCGGGTGATTATAAAAGGGGCCACCTCCCTCCGTTCGGGGGCTGGAGTCAGGTGAGGAGAAAGACAAGGTCTTGGAGAGGCAAGGAGGCGGCCTGAAGAAAGTGAGACATTTGGAGAAAGAGGCCTGGACATTGGGGGAGTATTGGGTTGTGTGTCACTTTGTATATAATGGACTTTGTAAATAAACGTTTATTGGGTGAACCATTGTCCCTGTTCGGGTGCCATTGTGGAAGATGACCCGGACACAGACAGGCGGACATGTTCAAATCACCCAACACACGTTTCTTATAAGTCTCCACATTTACAGTGTACACTCTAACCCCAAAGTCCAGGTCCTGGTCATCTTTGCCTCCTCCAAGACCTTGTCCTTCCTTCTCTTTCGACTCCAGCCCACGAATGGAGGGAGGTGGCCCCTTTTATAATCACCTGGATGTGCTCCAGGTGCCTCCTGACAATCTTCTGCCGGCACTCCCCAGTGTTATAGAAGTGCTGAGGTCCCGTGCTCCCAAGGCATTGGGGCACCCCCTGGCAGTGACCACAGGCCCCTACAGTGTTGAGCTTCAAAGCTCCCCATAGCCACCAGGGCGTAAGCCCTCCTCCGGTCCTCCGGGGCGTCCTGGCCAGGTCGCCCCCCCCAGCCACCTGTGACAGTACCATATTTATTGAACTGAATAAAACTTTGGGTCTATGGCAGTTCTTTGCTGTAAGTTCACTTACATATTGTAATCTTTTTAGTTAGCCAATAAAATTTGTAATTTTGCTTGACTTCTCACTACATTCATAATGACTAACACGGTACAACACCCTAGTACTGTAAATTCAGAGAAACCAGTAAGCCCGCGATTCTCAAAAGAATCGCAAATCCAAGAATGGCAATCACTTTCTGTTCCCAAACACATTTGTACTAAAGCGGTTTCTTTGTGTGGGTGCCTTCGTTCATTGTGTTTATCCATACAGGCTCGTTTAATGATGTCCTTGCTTGTGGTGTTTCTGAAGCGCGTTGTAGGAGCCTCCATGTATTGTTTTAATCCATGCGGTCTCGTCTTTGTTGTTCTGTGGCTGTGTCGTTAGGTAGAAGTCGTGTACTGTTAGGAATCATAATCCAGCTCGAACGTAAACATCAACTATATATTGTTGAGTTAGCTTTCCTGCATTGATTAATGGATTAAACTCTTGTCTTACTAAGAGGCTGTAGGAAAAATATTCTTTCATTGATACACGTGATCTTTTCTGTGCTTGATCTTTTTTATATCTACAAATGCCAGCACTCCATCCTTCCTGGCCAGTTGGAAACAGAATGGGGTATGTCAAAGTATCAAGTTTAGGAAAACAAATGTCCACGCGTTGGAATTTAGGTTGGTTGGTTCCATCAGGACGTAAATGCATGACAATATCGCGGTGAAACGGAGGCTCACTGTCTTTACTTTGAAACACAATTGCCACTTCATTAACGATGGGAACATTGTATCGTCTTGGATCCTGTTCTTTGTCCTTTATTAGCACTAAGGCAATTTTAGTTGGTGCCACACCCTCCGCCTCGGCTTTTGTATTGGCTTCTTTTTCAACCTCATGTAGCATTTTTATAGAGTTAGCTAATGGGTGATTGTTTATGACTTCAGCTACGTTTCTCATTATCAGCTCTGTGCATTGCTTGTTTTCAGGCAGGTTCATTCGTTGATAAACTGCGTCATCTAGATCTAACACGTAAGTTTGTGCAAATTTGCGGTCGTGATTTGGCTCAGGGTGCACAGTTCCAATCCAATACAATATTTGTCCACACACGCGAAAGCTGTATGGGCCATTCCCAGGTGGTGGCTTGATATTAACCCCGGTAGATGCAACAGAAAATGAACTATTGTAGGATCTAATGCATTCCATAAAGCTTTTACTTTCGGGTACATTGTTAATCAAAAGCTTCCGTAAATATTCAGGATATTCATCCAAAGGAGGCAGCTCAACCTGACCTTTTTGACAACAACGTGTAAACTCATGTACTGGCAGTTTTTTCTTCAAGGAAGTTAAGTGAATGACAATGACTGCAAATGACACTCATTAATCCCAATGAATTTTCATGAACAGTAGACTCATTATAGAATGTGTTCTCAGCTACCTGGCGGAATTGTTCAGCATCTGTCCGTCGTTCCTGTCTTTGGCTTTTTCTTTGTTGGAATACTGAACATCTTAAACCTTTTAAACGACTTTGTAGCCTTTCTGCAGTTTCTTTTTGGATCCGTGCCTCTCTTGCATCTGGTGTTGCAGAAGCGCGTTGTAGGCTCCTTCGTTCATTGTTTTTATCCATATGGGCTCGGTTTTGTATTTGTAATCGTTGAGCTCTTTGTTTTTGGATCCGTGACTCCTTTGCTTGTGCTGTTTCAGAGGCGCATTGTAGGCGCCTTCGTTCATTGTTTTTATCCTTTCGGGCTCGTTTTTGTATTTCCGTTAGTTGAGCTGTTTCTTTTTGGAGCCATGACTTCTTTGCTTCTGGTGTTTGTGAAACGCGTTGTAGGAGCCGCCGTTTATTGTTTTTATCCATGCGGTCTCGTTTTTGTTTCTCTGTGGCTGTGTCGTTAGGTATAACTCTTACTTTTAATACTGAATTTCCATTATGGCACAGTGGATTAGAGCAGGTTTAGTTCACAGGTTGTGTTGTTTGGGCGCCACCTACTGACTCTGGGAAGCCGCTGGGTTTGACTCTGAGGCGCAGTGCGCATGTGGTGCGTCCGTCGTCCGTGCATAAATTAAACTGTGGTTTAGTAATATAGATATTTGGATATAGAGTCTTTAACAGCTTTTTGGTAGTTTGCTGGACTTGTTTTGAAAATCTCACATGACACCTGGAGTTTGTCCTTCTTCCATCTACACTCAGCTACCCTGCATAAATTGTTCAGCCAAGGCTCCGGTTTAGGTTTTGAAGAAAAAGTCTTAATAGAAGCAACTGAATCTAAAATACTGATACAAGAGGAGTTTAAAATGGTGATCAGCTCGTAGACAAACTGATGGGTGAACACATTTACCGATGACCTGGAGTGAAGTGCTTCACTGTAGGTGCTACAAAACTGCCTAGCAGTGGAGAAATTTATAACACGAAAGTGACGCATAGTAACACCAGGTTTAACAGTATAGTTAAAAATCATGTCCATTAAAATAGGCATGTGATCAGAGAAACCTGTGTCACATATCTCCACGTTTCCCACATTTACACCATAAAATAAGATTTAGTCCAATGAGTGGCCATGCGCATGAGTAGGAAAGGTCACAGCTTGAGTAAAACTAAAGGGATCAATGCTGTTTATAAATTCCTTTATCATAGGTTTAGAAGGGCAGCAAATGTGAATATTAAAATCGCCAACTATTAAAAGTTTATCATATTTCAGCTCATTTCCAGCTAAAAAATCAGAACACTCCATAATAAAATCCATATTGTGTTTGGGTGGTCTATAAACGACACTGCACATCATGGTCCCAGAAGGTTCAAATACAGTAGTTGTAACTCAAAGCTAACGTACACATCAAAAGACAATTGGCAGCATTTTTAAAATTTGTAGCAAAACCGCCACCTCGGCTGCTGGATCTGGGAGAATTAGAAGAGTTGCAACCCAGAGGAACAACTTCAGAGAGTGGACTTAACTCACTATTTCTCAGCCAGGTTTCCGTTACGAAAATAAAATCCACATTTCTTTTGGTGAAGAAATCATTCAAGATAAAAGTTTTATTAATCATTGATCTGGTATTTATCAACGCCATCCTGCATGGAGTTTCGCCTTTCACCAGCTCGTCTGCACGGGCCTAGCAAATAGAAGTTTAGTTGGTTGACTCCTTGGAGAACGGTAGGAACGGTGGTAGCCTGAAGTCAGAATAAGGTGATCCAAAGCAAGCTCTTTTATTTGGACGAACTCTGGTCTAAATCCTGAGCTAAACTAAACTACCACTGCACCAGCTCTGTGGGTATCTCCAAAGAGTAAGTGCATGTGTGAGCATGTGTGAGTGGGTCCAGCAGCTGTTTTCTGCTTTGCACCCAGAGCTTCCTCAGTAGTGATATGATATAAAATGATAGATTATATTTTAAAATTTGATAATTATAAAGCAAGGAACTTAATGTGGTTTATGTTGCATAGTTCTGACAACATGCTATAAAACAGACATAGCAGTAAGAGAAGAGGAGTAAAGTGCATTTCTAGACTGAAAGGCATGTCCTTCTCTGACAAATTAATGGAATTAAACATCTTTAATTGTGTTCATTGAAAGCTACATGGGAACTTAATCTAAACCTACAGAAACAGTAAAGAGTTTATAATTGAGAACCATTAAAATTATTTTAATTATATAGTGAACCACCTACTCAGGCATACCAGGAAATGTTTGGGGAAGTGCATTGAAGGTGAACACTAGGAAGTATTTTGTCATACAAACTGTTGGTGGAAACCTCGAACCAATAGCCAATACAGTTCAAGCAGAAACCCTGACATAAATTTAAAATGACCTGGATGAGATGTTAGGATGAATTAGCTATTAGTTTACCAAGTGAGCTTGCTGGGTTGAATGTTCTTTACTCATTTTTTAAAGCTCCCATGCTTTGTATATCACTGAAATTACATATTTAGGTTCATTCTTGACACTTGACACTAAATTTACTTGGGTCAACAAAGGAAGCCTAATGTGTTGGTAACTTGAGTCTTCGGCCTAACTGTGAGTGCAATAAGAACAGCTATGCATTTGAATTGAAGAATTGGCAATCTGATGCCTTATCACCAGTCAGTTTGGTCCACTGACCTAAGTGTATGTATAACATACAGTCTGCCCTGCTTACTCACTAGTGAAGGAAAAATCGAATCACAAGTAGCAAATGTCAATAGTCACTGTGTACATTTTTGTTTCAGCTGATTTTTTTTCCCTTTGAACAACAACAACATTTACTTCTTTACCATAATTTCAGTAAAGGATGCAGTGCTTTACAACATGTTGCCCCCTCCTTTGAAGCCCCCCTCCAGCATTATATTACATGGTAGATGCGATTTCTGAAAGATTAGTTTTAAGCTTGTATTTTTTATAGGACTAAAAGTCCTATTTTTGCCTACAGATTTTCAGATGGTGGCACGGTGGCGCAGCAGTAGCATTGCTGCCTTGCAGTTAGGAGACCCGGGTTCGCTTCCCGGGTCCTCCCTGCGTGGAGTTTGCATGTTCTCCCCGTGTCTGCGTGGGTTTTCTCTGAGCACCCCGGTTTCCTCCCATAGTCCAAAGACATGCAGGTCAGGTGGATTGGTGATTCTAAATTGGCCCTAGTGTGTGCTTGGTGTGTGGGTGTGTTTGTGTGTGTCCTGTGGTGGGTTGGCGCCCTGCCCGGGATTGGTTCCTGCCTTGTGCCCTGTGTTGGCTGGGATTGGCTCCAGTTGACCCCTGTGACCCTGTATTCGGATTCAGCGGGTTGGAAAATGGATGGATGGATGGATTTTCAGATGAAAGGTGCAGTGAAAAATAAACCTGATTGATTAACAGTATGGTAATTTTTTAATTTTAAAGACATGCATAGTTTGTGGTGGGCTGGCGCCCTGCCCGGGGTTTTGTTTCCTGCCTTGCGCCCTGTGTTGGCTGGGATTGGCTCCAGCAGACCCCCGTGACCCTGTAGTTAGGATATAGCGGGTTGGATAATGGATGGATGGAAGAAATGCATAGTTTTCAGAGACTCGTGATGCAGTGTAGTGTGTTCAGTTGACACTGCTGTAGTTCCTGGGAGTATGGCATGGGACATGGTACAGGGTAGGAGGAGTGGGTCGGAAGTATCATGTGGGTTTAGCTAATATGTTGATTGTTTCTAATTTTGACATTGATTTCTTTTTGACTTTGTTAAATAAAGTAAATAATTGATAAAAAAAATGCAGTTTTGACAGATGTTTCTCTGGTATAAATATACAGTTTAGATGATGTATTTAGATCCAAGCTTGACTTCCCCGTGCCAAACTAAAATGTATTGCTGTAACTGGTCAATCTGATTTTGATAAGATTCATACGTGAATATGGATCTTTTCCTTTGTTGATATAAGGCAGGTAGACATTTTAAATGTATTGCCCCATCATCCCTAGCTCATAATATCACAGGAGATGGGGTTTGATATTGACATTTAGCTTTAACAAATAAGTAACAATTCCTTTGAAGGGTTAAGGTGGCTTTTCACATTTCACATTAGGAATGCTAGATGGTCTACAGTCGATAAATTACTTTACATTTTAATTTTTCAAACTGGAATGTATTTTTTCAGCTTCCAGGTATTTTGAAAGTTTTGTTTTTTTTATCACTCTAGAAATCATCTCCTTTTGTAGATTAAAAGAGCTTTCTATAAAGGAATAAACTAGGGAAATCATTAAGGTGATCTAATAAATAGATGGGTGCTTCTAATTGTGAAATAAAAGCATTTTGAGAGGGGATAGTCTCCACTGTGTGCATTACAATATACTTTGCCTGCAGGCTCGCTTTTTTTTTTTTTACTTATTATAACTGAAATCTGAAACACAAAGAAAAAAAAATCCAGATATTCAGATAGAAATCAGAAACAAAACAAAAGTTTACAAGGAAAATATAACAACAACAATTCTGGGTGACTGCTGTAATATAGTACAAGGGCCAAGAGGCTAAAGTTTCCAGTGTACAGTTTCCATCCAGGAAACTTCAATAGAGTTTCAAAGAACAATGGTACTGACATCAGAACCACAATCATCTATTCAGAGACATGCATAGTTCACATTCCCAGAGCTTTGGCTGCTGTGTACAAATTACTGTGTTCCCAGCACACGGAAGGTCACAACTAAAAAGGCCCTTTTCCTTGTTAGACACGCATATGTTGGATGTCTGTTTGCTTTGTTTTGTTTTTCCTTTTTTTTTCTCACTCCCAGCTTTCAGCCAACTTTCGGCCTTGCCAATCACTAGACATTTTCTACTTTGTGCATTAAAGCTGTCCTCAACTCACCTTGCTGCCTTTCTCCAGTCTTGGTCCAAGGACACTGGCATCTCCCTTCACTAATGTTATTATGGCTGTGAGAGGTCCTACCATCCTTTATTGCCTTTTTGAGCAATGGAAGTTCCCTGTGCCTATGATGGATGCTTAAATTGCCTAGCTCAGAGCTTTTGCAGTTCACACACTGTAGCATACATACAAGGTTTCAGGGTACTAGTTGTTAAAATGCAAACTATATTTTAGCAGTTCTTTTTTATATGATACTCTTTTATGATTAATGATATTTTTATGGTCATATGTTTAAGATACTTAAGTAGGGGTAATGCATTAACTCTGAGCACCAACATACTAAAATAATAGATGATCCCAACCATTCCTAGTGAAGGAGGCAATCCAGTAGCACATAGTGTATAAACTAATCCGTTTTATCTTTATAATGCTATTATCCTAAGTGGTCATATATAGACAATATATTTCTTATTATAGGAAAAAGTCTGGGACAAGCTGATTTAAAGCGCTGTTCAGATGGACACTGTTCAGAAGTTGCTGCTTTTTCTTGACATTCTTTTCCTTTGTTCTAATTTCTGACATTGAGCAGTGCATTGATTTGAGCTTGGGTAGTACCCTGATGAAATAGACACCTGCTTGAAAGGTTGCTTATTCAAGAGTGAGGCACTTTGTAATGAGTAACAGATGCACAGCATGGATTTTAAAAAGATGCTGTGTGACTTGGTTGCCTGATTTATCAAAGAACATATGCACCCTTGTACAGGTCGACTGTTAATCTAGTGTCTGGGGAGCAGTCAAAATGACTCAGACATGGTAGCAATGACGCCTTATACTGTCAATCTATAAAAAATGGAAATGTTACAGACAGTGGAATTACAAACCTTTAAGTGTGGGGAAAAAAGAAGGATTTTGTAGGAAATTATTTTTATTTTTAATATCTAATAATAATATTATTAAAATATATATTAAAATAATAATAATATTTTAATAATATAATAAATGAAATTGTCTCCTGATTGATATTTATTTTTTAGTTACTGTTTATTTGGTATACATTTTCATTATCAGAAGCTTTAAGCATTAAATTTAAGAATATAGTATGTATCTATGTGTTTATGTAATTTGTGTATAAATGTATTTCTGTTGCCTCACAGCTTTGTAGTCCTGGGTTCACATCCCAGCTCAGGCACACAATGTTTTTGTGGGAGTCTGCACATTTTCCCAGTGTTAATCAGGGAGTATTTCCAAGTACTCCAGTTTTCCTCCTTCATCCCAGAGGACTGAGTGTTCAGCTAATTGGTGACTTTAACTTGATTTAGTTTGAGCCAGTCATTGCATATGTGCATAAAAGTGTCCTGTGAAGCCAGGGTCGGCTCCTGCTTTGAGCTGAGATATGCACTGGACCCCCATGGCGCTGGATTAGGTTAAGGGGATTCAAAAGTGGATGGATGGATTGACATGCTGGAGGCGGGAAAATAAACAGAAACACACATTAAAAAGAGGACTCTAATTCTGAAGTAACTGCACATCGTTACAAATTACAAATATAACTGCAAAGGTGATTAGGCTTTGTTGATTGCCAATTAGCAGTATGTGTCACCTATAATAGAATTTTGACAATTAGTAGTTTAATATGTTAGCTTTAAATGTAACATGAAGGCAACTAACAGATTGTGAAGAGGCCAAATAGTTTGCCTGAATTGCAGGTGCCTCAATCACAAAACCTACAATATTAATTCATGGGCCAAGGGGAACAGTCTCAAACATAATTGCAGCATATACCAAACATGGACATGCTACATTGACAATGATAAGCAGTGGTCTGAAGTTGAAGCTCACAAACAAGGGTTGGTAGACATTTCACAGGGTAATTGCTAAATGTTACAAAAGAGCAACCTCTCAGATTTCCACAAAATTGAGTCAGCACCCAGTTTCAACAAAATTATACATCATGTATAGTACAGCAGTGGTCCCCAACCTTTTTGATACCACGAACTGCTTTTATAGAAGTTAATGTTTCCAGGAGGTTGTGGGGGGTGGGTGTGTTTGGGGTATTTGGGGCGGGTTCGTAGGGCATTTTTATACACAATTTACATTACATTATTATTATGTTATAATATCGTAATAGAAATTATACAACTTACCATAATGCAGAATCAATTGGAGCCCCGAGCTTGTTTTCCTGCAACCAGACAATCCCATCTGGGGACGATGGAAGACAGTGACATGCAAAGTGTGTTGCTTATGTTCAGTCTACTCCATAATCTCGTTTTGGTTGCTGTCACTGCAGAAAACACTGCCTCACAAAGATAGGATGTTGGAAATGGAAGCAGACTTTTCAGTGCTTTTGTGGTAACCTCAGGATATTCCGCCTTGACTTTAATCCAAAACGTATGGAGATTTTAAGTTGTCTCAAACATACTTTTAAGGCCACCTTCATTTGCAAGCTCAAGCAGTTGATCCTCTTCAAGCACAGACAAAGTTGATTCACCTGGCTTATTCACAAATGGGTCACGGATCCATTCCTTCCCATTTCGGGGGTCTTTTGTGGTTGGGAATAATGCTCAAACTCTATTGAAAGCTGAGATAGGTGATCATACACCAGCTAGGAGAAAGAAGGCCCAGGCTTGGTATCTTTAACAACCTCTGCTAACATTTCAAACATATCAATCGTCGGCCCCATAAATCAAATTTAGCTTTGAATGAAGCCACTTTATCTGCCAACTTGAACAACAGGTATCTTCTGCCTCAGCCCCACATGCTGCTGCTCCACTGCTGCCTCAGATTTTCCTCCTCAGGCTCCTCCAGCACTCCTGCAGCCTGGCTGGATACTGAGTCTGCAGAGTGGGTAAAGGTGGGATGCCCAATAGTGCCTGTATGCCTGTAGTGCAAATACAGGTAAAATTCCATTACAACGAACTGCCAGGGACCTAAAAAATATTTTGTTGTAATGAAAATATCGTTGTAATGAGATTCTATATATGTTGCTATAGTGCTTTCTTTAGCTTGCATCCAGGCATTTGCAATCATTTCAATAGCTTCTTTCACGTTAATTTTAATCTTCTCCTGTCTACAAGTTATGCTGCTGAGAATTTTTCTCAGCATTTTCTTGTGATAATACACTTTCATGGTGCGAATAATGCCCAAACCCAATGGCTGAAGCACTACTGTGCAATCAGGTGGGAGGAATTCAATGCGAACATTATCAAAATGCGGAAGCATGTTGTGGGCAGCACAGTTACCAATCAGAAGTTGAATCATCCTTTTCTTCTTCTTCATATTGTGAGGTTTCTGAACTCTTTTGGGATCCCCCCAACCCAACGGGAACGTCACGTTGAAGTGTGTCCCGAAGTGCTATTGCCGCATCTGTGTAAGATTGCTTGTTCGTTGCCAGGGCAGGGCACAAGCAGGCTGACAGCGCTGCAGTGAAGCACCACAGAAGCGAATCCTAAAAAATCATGGCCGCGCTATAAGTCCCTGTCTTACACTCCAAAACACGAGGCTGATTCTCAGTACTTTAGCAAAACCAGCTTTATTCAGCTTGACACAGGAACAGCATGGTTATTTATTGTAGTGGGATCTGCCACTCTGCTATACAGACACAGCAGTCAGACAGGGTTGTAACCAGGTTAGTAGCCAAGTAATACTGTTCCCTCCATGTACAATGTTCCTTGCATCACCCATCGAGATCTTTTCTGTTTCCTTCGGTGAAGAGCCGCAGCAGAGCTGTGAGCCTGCAGCTGCCCCACCAATGGATAAACAGTCTTCCACAGACCCGGTGATCGCACTTTGGGACGCTCTTCAGCATGTTGTGTAGTTGGGGGAGGTCCCAAGAGAGTTTAGAAACCTCACATTTTCTTGAATCAGTGCCGCATTAATAGGAATGTTTCTTGAACGAGCATCACTGAACCACATAAAAACTGCTTTTTCTGCGTCTTCAAATGCAGCAGTTCGCATACATTTGCAACCTGAGATTTTTCTTCTTTTTTTGCTCGGTCTTTCAAGAAAGTTGTCAGTGTCGATGGCAAAATTCCAAATTCACTGGCAACGTCTTTTTTTTCTTTTTGCCACAATCGAGAGCTGCAAAAATGTAAAGTTTTTTTTTTCTAATATGAACTGTTATCGTTTTTTTTGTGTCTGCCGTTTCTATAGGAGGGTGATAATGAGTTAAATTCCAATGGATGTTTTTCAAATGTTGATAAGCAATAAGCAAAAGGTATCACTGAAAACCACAGAAAACAAAAACAGCAAAAAAAAAAACGGTATAAGGAAAGTTCGAAGAAAGACTTTTTTTTACAATGTTTCTATTTGGGGATCGTTGTGCAAATGTGCAAAATTGAACTGCAACCACAGAACTAACTGCTAGGTAGATGATTCATTCAAGCATTTCAAGGTCACTTCGTTGTAATGAAAGTATCTGCTGAATGTACTTCGTACTAACGAGATTTCTATAGACTCGTGTCATATGGGGAAACTGTCGGGACCATAACAATACTTCGTTGTAATGAAAATTCCGTTGTAAAGATATTCGTTGTAATGGAATTTTACCTGTAGTATGTGCTCGTATCTCTCCTCAGCTTGGTCTCTCTCAGCTCGGTCTCTCTCCTCTTTCTGCGCCGCTGCAAAGCCCCACACGCCTAGCATTCTGAAAAGTGTCCTCAGTGAAGGGGCAACATATTTTGCTGTAGCCGTTCACTGAGCGAGTCTCCGTTGCCAGCAGTTCTCTTGGGGGGGACCCCTTATGTACAGTGTATCCAAAACCAACAAACATGAGCACAAAGCCCTAATGTATGCTACAAATTAGTAAACTTGGTGAAGTTTCTATAATGGTATGGGTATCCATTTTATGTGAGTTATTATGTCCAATGATTGCTCTGCACAGTTGTATAATAGCCAAGGAATATGAGGTCATTTTAAGGGACCAGGTACAAAATATGACCCAAGAACTGTTTCTGTCTGATTTTCTCTATTTCAAGACGATGATGCCCTCAAATGAAATTCTTCAAGAGTGTTTCTATGAACACCAGTGTGCCTTTTCTAATCACTAGATCTTAAACATTGTTGAGTTGTTATGAGAGATTTAGGAGTGCAGAGTGTGAACTAGATCTCCGAGCCCTTCATCTCTCAAAAAACTAGAGGCTTTTCTTTCTGATGAATCATAAAATATTCCACTATACACAGCTCAATATTTGTATGATAGCATTTCAGGAGGGATCAATGATGTTGGGAATAAAAAGGGCGTTCAAACTGTTTGTTAGGTCCTTGATATTAACATGCTGTTAAATGCTTCCGTTGTTTTGTCCATGGCCTGTATAAAATGTGTATAACATCTTCTTCATTGGAGATTGTAAGCTGGTTCTGTGAGAGTGAGAGACTGAGCGAGAATCATAGTCATGGAGGATAAAGCTGCCAGGATAAAGTCTGGGTCTAGTTTACCCTACAGTTTGATTTGAGTGGTTGCAGGAAATTGATGGGTATACAGAAAAAATATATGGCACAGATATTCATTTTCTTATTACTTTTTATTTTATTAGTGTTTATTTATAATTATTTCAGTTTTTTACAGTATATTGTTTTGAACAGGAAATATACACTTGGTGCCAAGATAACTAGTTTTAAATTTTTTGCTGATTGCTGTGTCTGTGTTTGTATGTGGATTTGGCTGGGCCTCTCAGGGACAGTCAGAGACTGGGGCTGAAGCCACTGTACTGTTTTCTTGTCTGATTGCTTTGGGTCATTGTCATGCTGAAAGGTGAACTGCAGCCCCAGGCTGAGGTAATGTGCACAATGGAGCATTTTTTCTTCAAGAATGTCTCTTTATTGGGCCATATTTATCCTTCCCTCAATTCTGATGAGTCTTCCTGTACCTGAAATTGAGAAGCACACCCATGGCATAATGCTGCTACACCATGCTTCACTGTAGGGATAGTATTAGGCTGGCAATGAGCAGTGCTAGGTCTTCACCAGACACAGTGCTTGGAATTCTGCTCAGACAGTTCAATTTTGTCTCATCAGACTGGATAATCTATTTCCTTATGCTCTCTAAGTCCTTTAAATGCTTTTTGGCAAATTCCATTTGGACAGTCATATGCATCTTATATATGGCGTGCTGCTGAGATGATCATCCTTCCAACAAATTCCCCCATCACAGCACAGGACTTCTGAAGCTCTGTTAGGGTGACCATTGGGTTCTTAGTCACGTCTCTGACCAAGGCCCTTCTTGCTCAGTTTCTCAGTTTGCCGTTGTTGCCATCTTTATAAGGACCTCTGGTGGCTTCAGACTTCTTTCATTTAACATTTATTGAGGCCCCATGTGCTACTGGGAACACTCAAAGCTTTAGAACTGGTTTTATACTCTTGACCTGATCTATGCCTCATCACAATTTGATTGTAAAGTCTACAGAGACAACCCTTATATTTCATAACTTAATTTTTGTCCTGACATGCAGAGTGAATTGTGGGACCTTAAATACATAGCTATGTGCCTTTCTAAATTATGCCCAGTGAATTAAATTTGTAACCGGTGGACTTCCGTACAGTTCTGGTCACATCTTAAGGATAATAAAAGCAAACAGGATGCACCTGATCACAATTTGCAATGCCACAGCAAATGATCCGAATATTTATAGAAATGAGAGATTTTCATTTTTAATAATACATTTGCAAACCCTTCTTAAAACATGTTTTCACTTTTTCTTTATGGGTTATTTAGTGTAGGTTGATGGGCTTGATGGGCAATAATGGCAAAATTATAAATTTAACATTAAATCTACTTTACAATAAAGTTTGTAGAAACTGTAGGGCTCTGAATACTTTGTGAATCTCACTACATGTGATTACTAATTTTGCTTCTGTTCAGGTTTTTAATAATGTCTGTGTTGTATTCAGCTTCAGCATTGCATATACATTTTCAATCATCCAGCCATGTTCTAACAACATTTTTTTTCATAGCAACAAATGTAAAACAGGAAAAACTTTCATTTCAACCTTCAAATTTTGACATGGCTAAGTAAAACCCATAATGAGACAAAAAAACAATCTTACACACAAGCTGTAATCCAGTGAGGCAATGGAATTGTTGTCCAGATCAGTTGAGAAGAAAATACTGCACATATCTATGGTCTTTGATGAAATCGTGCTTTGGCCACTACAAAATCTTCTGTGCTGATAATGTTGTCCTCCCATCAGCCTCATCGCACTCTTGCTGCCTGATAGGAATTGTGATCCTTGCATCAGTTCTGGTTTTTGGCTTGATGCCCTCCCATTACAACCCCTTTCCTTGATATGACATATAGCCTATATTTTAAGCTGGACCAATGACAAAATAACATGAAAATTGGTTGAGCTGTTTTTATGTGATTAGTAAACAAACAAACAAGATATCCAAACAGTTTACAATTTTATTTACATAGAGTTTCAGTATGTGCGTGTGTATGTGTGTGTTTAGTGATGGAAAGCAGTGATGGTGGTCGCACTTCACAGTATAGTAAATTCCCTATGTGGCTGGGAGGCCCTCATCATTGATAAAGAACATCAGTGTAAAGGTGTCCTGATTGGGTAGCTGGCATTCCTTTTTTCCAATTGGGATGCCATAAAGGAAGGAGAGAGACTGCCCATCCACCAAGTGGCAGCATCCCTCTGTTGGGACTCCCATGTGTTCACCAATTTTATGGAGGTTCCACCTGACCCAAAAATGCTTTAGGTGTGCAGTGCTGTAGCATTGAGAGTACACCCAGATCTGGTGTAGAAAGAGCTACTTCACCTCCACTGGGGAGTTGGAGTGTGGAGAGGAGAAGGAAAATGCATACCTGGATGGATTGGACATGGAGGAGAAAAGAAATGAAGAAGGATTGATTATTTTGAAGAAGCCTGTGTGAAAGTCTTTTTTTATTAAAAATAAGTCTTTTAAACCCTAGTGGTTGCTATAAATTTCTCATAAAATAATGATCATTTGAGGATAAAAACGTGGGGTACCAGGGGGTAACACCATTTAAGGTCCAAGTTGAAATTGATTGTAATTTTCAAAGGGTAATAAAAAAAGACATCAGCATTGACTTTGTTTTGCAAGAAAGCTCTTGAGGGAACTGACCCATGTCAAGGCTGGGTCCACAGTCAAATGCTTCCCTATAATAGTCAATAAACCAGACCTGTTAGACATGTCCTAGTCTCACATGCTTGACAATGTGCGCTAGTTCCTGCTTACTTTTTTGTGCACTAATACATATGAAAACTTACTATCAGAAAAAGTTTAGATGTGCAGCCATGTTTAATACTTGGTAGTTGAAAACATTGATAGACTGATATTTTAACATTGCAAAATTGTGTTTTTCTGATTTATAGTAAATCGTTTTTCTTTCAATAGGTTTCACTAAATGACTCCGCAATTTAGAGGATTGGCGTGCCCTGTTTTAAATTTTGAAAACCTGTAAAAAGTCTCTGCATGGCCCATTTATACCAAATAAAATATGTTTTATGCCATGTGTTTTAATATATTCTTGGTCTAGATCCTGAGTAGTATACAAAAAAGCTTACATTAATTAAATACTAAAATACATTTTAGAAACTGGCCAAATGTTTCCCTCTCAAAACACACTTTAAATCCATCTATAGCACTTAAATAAATCACTTTTCTTTATTAATGCTGATGTGGCTCTGAGTATCTTTCTGTACCTACAATCCAATTTCATATGTTTCTAATGTTGTCAATGGCTTCTATAAGAAACATGACCCACTTTCAGCTGGGGAGGTCTGTACTTTGCAGGTACTGAATGAGTCAGTATTTTATAGACCTTTACAGCAGGCCATATCAAACAGATAAAAGGCAATTTACATATTATAGATAGATAGCACTTTATGTTTTCCCTGGGAAAATGTGGCTTTTTACAGAAGCTCAGTAAATAAATAAATATTATTTTATGACCAACAAGAAACCCCCCTCTCAAATACACACCAGAATGACTAAAAAGATGGAAAACTTCTGAATTGGTTAACAATAAAAAAGTAATACATATTCATCCTATTAGAACATTATCAATATCTCTGCTCCAGCATTGTATACATTAACTTATGATGGGCTAATATGTAATTTATATAGCTGATTATGACTGACTTACAAATAATATTCAACCAGTTTATATAACTTAAGGGTTAGTGTAGAATTTGATGCCTTCAAAAACATTTTAAGATGGTATATGACAGATTTTGTGATGAATTATAAAAAAATAATGTATGAATTTTCAAATGTGATATCCCTCTGTTAAGTTCATATCTTTCATTCTCCTTTTGTCTGCTTGAAGCATGTTAAACTTGCCTTTGTTAAGCTGTATTTTCCAAGTGTCTGTTTTGAAAGTAACAGTTCCTACATGTGGTGTGTTCTACTCTTACCTGTACTTTTTGACTAATATCCAGTACTCAATCCCTTTTTAAAAGTTACTACTTATAGTTATGGCTCCTAATCAGAGGAATAATCTTTGATGGAAAACCATACTTTAAAAGTGTTTTCAAAAATCTGAAATGAATCTTACATGCTTTGTTTTGTCCTACCTGTTCACTTTGCTCAAGTTTATATCTGTTCAACTTTTATTTCCTATTCCTAATGTAGGATTTGTTTCAGGATTATTATAGATCATTTTATCTCCCAACTTGTAAACAGCAGTTACATTTGAAACATTTTAGTCACATATTACTTCTCTCATTGGAAGGAATTGCTAGCATACATTTACTAATGTTTTATAAGTATCATCATTCACTTATTTCAGCATTATTGGTTACAGTAAATTTAATTAACTAATGGAATAGGCTTTCTTGTGATTTCATGCTGTCTTCTTTTTCTTCTTTACCATCCTGTAGAATCTAGTTTAAATACTCATGGACATCTTCACAAATATATTTGTGTTGATAAAGTATTTGCGGTAACAGGCATGTGCATACAGACAAATAAAGTAAAGCAAACTAAAGGAACTGCAAGAATTAAGTTTAGAATTTTCTCTGGATTTCTGCAGAGCCTGTTATTTATTCAAGTCTTTCCGTATAAAAATGTCATGGTAGTGTAGAGAGAAGACTGTTAAAATTGTTCATTATCAAGAGAAGGTGATGTTTAGTTCTGATGACTTTCTTTACCTATGGCACTATATTTCATCTGATAGTCCTATAGAAAAAAAATAACAATAGCGAGTAGATACTGCTGACCTAACCTCCTTGCAGTTCATCTGATCATCTGTCAAATCATGCGAGTTTTCACTAGCGCCTCAACAGACTTCAGAGCTGAGGTAATAGTATCCCATGGAGATGAGTCATAGAAATCTAGCATTTTATACAAATAAAGAATATGTCACAGTAATATGTGGCAAAATCAAGAGATGGAATATTAGTTATTCATAATCATAAATGATAACCAAGAAATTATTACTGAACTTGTTGCTGTTTGTTTTTTTGTCTTTAAATACTTTATACTGATAAACATCATACAAGACAGTAAATATTTAAATGATTGTGAAAAATAAAATGAATGACTTTTTAAGTATTGATAGCAATATTTTGTCACAGAAATGCAGCCAAAGTATTCATACGTCTCATGACTGTTCCTCTCAAGTCAAAATTCAACAAATTGTCTCCGATCAGTAAGCTTTTGGCAGCCGTTGTTTTTTTATACCCCTTGAGGCTCTTTCAGGAAGGGTATTACTGGAGAGCAGCTGAGGCATCATGAAATCTCTTTGATGATGTAATTGGCAGTGACTTGTTTTTCTGGGTGCTCCGACAGTGTGGAAATATCAAAAGATCCCACTGGTTAGCAAGCTGCGTGTTCTTTTCTGATGCCTGTGTCTAATGACATGTGTACTGGATATTTATGCAGTTTTATGGAAAACACGGAGATCCGCTTAGATTTTTTTTACATAAAGATGAAGAAAGTGGATATTTTGCATATAATATCTGATTAAATAAAGTACAGTATGATTTCTGGGAATTTATAGAAAAATTATCTGTGTTAAGCATATCCATCCTACTCTGAAAATTGTGTTTAATGCTTTGCAACATGTGCTTAGCAAATGGTGTGACCAAAGCTCTGAAATAATAATGCTTTAAAGCAGAATAAAAATGGAATAAAAAATGCCAGTGTTATTTTTGTAATTTTGTGAAAAAGGTAACTATTTGGTGAATAAATACTAGAACTTCTGTAAGTATACCATAGAACAAAAGACCTGTAATATAAATGATTTCATTTTTTTACATGAAATAATCTTTAAGATTAGACACAGTCTTAGGTATATAATAGATAAATCATTATTTGTCCCCAGAGAGAAATACTGTATATACTTAAATATACTATATAATTTACAAACACAGAGCACAGCTTTAAAGGACTTATGTGTGCAATCTAGACTTGACATTCTTCTTTCTTTTCTTATGATTACATGTTATTTATTTGTTTCTATGTGTGTGTAACTGTTTCTGGATGAATGCATGAGTGTGTAATATTGTGGACTTCCACCGTTGGTGCCTTCATTACAGATAATAAATAAGCATTAAAAATGTTTGATATCTCTTACAGTTTGTGCACCTTCAGGTTCATCCCATGCCTTTCTTTGGCATCCTTGTGTGTCTCAACCTGTCTTGTCCGGCTTCCTTATCTCTCTATTGTGTTCCCATAAAGCCTGGTTCTCATTGCCCTCATTTTTAATCATTTTTAAGGCACATTACTTGCATGCTCTCCACTTTTTGACTACCCCCAGTGCTAGATGGGCTACCACTCCCCTGTGTGAAAGTATCATTCATTTTCTTGCAAATACTTCCCATGTTTGAAGGCAACCCTCAGCATCCCTTCTATGCCTTTCTTTGCTATTCTTGTGTGTGTCAATATTTCTTGCCCAGAGCTTCCTGTCTTGATCGTATTTGATTGAGCAACCGAAGCGAAACTGCCCAATCAGACCAAAGCCAAACTGACTTTTCAGATTGCTCAGTGGGACTGGGCACACACACAGATATTAGCCCAATGAAGGAATGATATGATAATAAAAAATGGCCTATATTAAAATATTCATCCATATTTTGGATGGAAAATGTGTTTTCAGCTAAAGTAGCTTTATACAAGCTTCTCCTTAAATCCAACCTTCTTTCAGTTTGGAACCAGCACTGCTGAGTATAGACATGGCTACAGCAGTGAAATTCAAAATACTTCTTCCCATTTAATCTATAAGCAAATACTGAAACAGTACAATACTGTACGTATATGCAGTTTGGCCTACTGACTAAAGCTTAGGAGGAGTATGTACCTCAGGATTGCTGGTTGACTGATACTATCTCATTGTGCAATCCTGAAGAAGAGGTGTATCCTGTCAGTGCTCCAATTATAGAAATATGTACATGGCTGTTCCATGCTTTGTAATTAGCTTGAAATAAAAGTGTCAGCTAAATATATAAATCTAACAAGTATAATTATAAAGCAGTAGTAATAAACAGACATAATAGTAACAATTTACATCATTATAACATTTAAAGTTGTTTTAACTACCATCACTTATGTAACATGTCAGAAGCATTTTGCCTATTAATATACTGTAATAAAAACAAATGTAAAGGAAAGCAAAAATTGCATTCCTTTATTCTAATTCATTGTCTTATTGTGGTTTGATCTGTACAACTTGTGCACAGTCAAGGTGCAGTATTCTGCAAACTCATGTGGGTGTTCATGACTGCTGACCCACAACAACAACAACAACAACAACAACAACAACAACAATAATAATAATAATACATTTTAGTTATATAGCACCTTTCCCATGCTCAAGGAGCTTTTCATGATGTCACAAACGGTATCAGCCATTTCACTTCAATTGCTAAAATAACTCAAAATTACCTGGTACTGCAAACACAAAAAAGAATGCCTCTTCTGCCATCAGTGAGTACCTCAGAGGTGATGATTTGCCTGTAGTTTATTCCTTTCGATAGAACACTTTTTCATGTTGTAACGCATTTGTAACACTCCAGAAAAATTTGAATTCTTTAATATTAAGTGACCCAAGCAGCATTTACTTCAGAGCTGAGATCGGTTAGCTTTTGACATGGTAACAGACTCATTTTGTGTATTTGAATGCAGTGTGGTTGATGTTGGCCAGTTTCAAGTGATTAGTATGATTTTTCATTAAAAATGTAAGGTTATATAAATTAGTACAAGTAAATGGTAAGGGCAATCCAATTAAGTTGTAAACACTTTGAATCTATTTATAAACAATTTTCTATACATGAGATTCTCAAGAATATTATTTTCCAATCCATAGAAATGAAACATTTATCCATAATCTGAGTAGTATGTTAGCAGCCCTGTTTACAGCTACTGTAAAAACTTTTATTTACACTAGTATCCAAGAGAAACAGTTTAGTAATGCATTCTGTACATTACAGCTTTTATAATTTCCTTCAGTTTTCCTTGTGATTATACATATGTGAACTTAATAATGTTTTTCTAGCATTTAACATTTTAGATTTATTGAGCCACTTAAATACATATTTGTAATTCTGATATCACCTGAAGCAGAGCAAAGGAAATAAAGAGATGGATGAATGAGCATTACAGCAGTACCACTCACTATGCAAAATAACTATGCACTTCAATTTATATTTTTTGTTTTTTTGCATCACTGAAAGTTTACATTTTACTAATGTATCGTTGGTAAATGTTTATTTCATTAGAGCTTTCACTTCACAGAACTGATGGACATTTTGACAGGTGTATTTTGCATAATTGTTAAATGAATATATTATTTTAGTGATCCAAATGTATATGTTAAAGATAACTGCATATCTTACACCAAATATTGCGTCTAATTTAAAAATAGTTGTTTATGAGAAAGAGATAAAAGAAGGCAAATAATAGTGTGTTTCCTCCATTAAAAGTCTGCATTTTTTGATTTTCCTGGAGTATACTTTATAAACTTATTAATTCAGTACTTTTTGCTGACCGCTTTGTGAAATCTTTTAGAAAAGAAAAATCTTAAAATCTAAACAGCAAAACATACTGGGATTCAAAAAATAATCTGTGATACCTGAAAGAGAAGATTTCTTTTTAAACTAGGGGGCTTTGTCCTCAGCTCGCTTCGCTCACCCACTCCCCCAGCCTGCGCTTCACGCCAGCCACTTCACGTCTTTGCCGCTTGCTCATTTGGATTTCACTTTCACCAAACAACAAATCTTATAATTCTCACCGATACGCCTCTTCATTGGGAAGAAACACTACTTTTCCCAGATGGCAACACGAATTAGACGGTCTACAAGTCACTGACATAAAGTTTAAATCTAAGCAATATATTCAATCTCTTTTCGCTGTTCCGTTCTTCCGTAAGAATTTCTGTTTGTTTGTGCTAATGTGATCTTTACTATCATTTTTTTGAGACTTTCAAATTTTAGTACATTCATTATCTCTAACCTGCTCTGCATGGGAATCGCGCCAGCATTTCTGAATTCTTTATGACGTTCTATTTTGTCATTAACTCTTTGTCTTTTATTTCCGGCCCCAAGCATGGTTAAAACTCTTGGCACAAAGTCTCATCTTGCGGGATGTGAAAGTATCTCTCTGAAAAAGTCATGTCACGTCCCAGGATTTTTTTTTTATTATAATAGAGAGATATGTAAAACAAAAATAAAACATCCTTTATATGCATGAGCACATTCAGTTCGGTTTTGAGTAATATATTCTTATATATTCGTATATGTAGTATTAGCTATTACAAATGAAGTACATTTCAGTTCAAACAGAGAAAAACAGACATAAATACCATATCTTCAGTACAGTTTTTATGATTGGGCCTAGCCCTGTAGGTTTAGGTCCTTATACAGTTTTATACTTTGGGTGAGCTAACCCCAAGTCTAGCCACATCATCCCTGTGTCATTGAAACTTTTTACCCAGTCATGTCCTAGCTCCCAACTCAAAGCAGCAATCTTTAAACACCAACTTGCAGCTATTTCCAGACAAATCCCTGGAGTTACCTTCAGGGTGATACATATCCTCTGATAGTAATGGATCGTTCAGGCTGCGGTTTTCTCTATCACAATACAGACATCCATGTTAGCTTCCTAACTGTCAGTTCTTCATAATGTACAACTATAATCTACATATGAAAACACTTCACTGACTTGTAACACACTGTGTGAGTTTTCTTGGTCTTCCTCCATATTCTATGATCTCTCGCCCATACTTTGGTAGCCCCAGTTTACCATTTAAACAAGCAGGGTAAACTGGCACTGCTGTCAGTTTATCTACACTGGCACTTAGCAGAGCTCTCCAGCTACTAGTTTGAGCTCCTCTTTTGACATAGATGTTGAGCCCTCACCCTGTCATGTGCCAGGTCAGTGCAGCTTCTGACCATTGCATCCCTTTCAGTCGGGAAGCCTGTTACTTGACAAAGTGCATTCTATATTACTGTAAAGACTCACTTTGTTTCCCTGGTCCTTAAATCACATTCCTTATGATTCACCATTTTTATTTTACCATTGTACATTCTTTGATCTTTACTTAGCAGTGAGCTTACCTTTATAGCCGCTACTGCTAAATAAGCCTCTTACTCATATTGACTATATCTCTTGATGCCTCATTTCTTCTGAGAATTTTCCTCCATGTCTTATTCCATTTACTGGTTTATTTTCTTTTCTGGTCTTCTTATGAAGTGTTTTGTGCTAGTTTTTACAAAGAATGCTTGAATCTCACTGGACAAGACAAAATTTTTAGCACTACTGTCTCGTAATTCCATAGTCCGGGATTTGAATGATTGCCTGTTCACCATCAGTGTCGATTCGGCACATATTCCCCATATCCATATGTGTCTTCTTCTCACATCCAACATCGGTACTTTTAATTTGGCCAAGTATGAGTGAGTGTGGGCTTACACACGGATAGGCCCTATGATGTGCTAGCAAAGTTTCTGAATTTGTGTCTGGTGTAGCCAGGATAAACTCTAGCCAATGTGAGCCAGATTCAGTGGTTTAACAAAGAATCAATAGATGGAGAGTTTACTTGATTACTGTATTTAAAATGATGCAGTGCTGATTTGTGATGCAATGGTTTGTGCTTCTGCCTGAAAGTTCTACTAAACTACATTCTAATCCTTTCTGAGTGATTGATTGTGTTGAGGTTGACTCTCCCATCTCATTTCTATATGGATTTTATATATATATTTAATTTTCCTCCAAAATCCCAGACACGTGTAACTTAGGTTTAGATTTCTTGCCATTTTTACATTGGCCAAGTATAATGGAGTATGCCTTGCAATGGGTTGGCTTCCAGTCAATGTATACTTCTTGCCATATACCCAATGTGTCTGTGGTTGTAGTAACTCTACAATAGAAAATAGGTGGATGATGAATGATATGAACACAAGGTATTAATTTAGTACCTGTTTAAGTAATGGAAACCTTTTATATAGTCTGAAGTATGCCAATTTGTTCAATCAGATCTCTTGTATTTATTTATTTATCTCTTAAACCTGCAACATGCATTCATCTTAAGACATTGCAGTATTTTTTAATAACCCAAGAATATTCAATACAACCCTGCTGCCCTTATTTTAAATTAGTTGTCAAGTTTAAATTTATTGTTACCTGACGTAGTTGTATTGTCACAGAATGAGCTGTGTGCTTGTCAAACACAAAGCAATAATAAAAGTAAATCTGTAAAAAAATGATTTACAAAGAAGTGAAAAATTCACTCATACCTTTCTGTTTTTTCTGATGTAACTCAGTGATAATGTTTTTTTTCTTTACAGGACAAGATGTAAAATAAACGCTGACTACTTGTTTAAGATGGGTAGAAATTTAAGTAATCAATGCAGACCTCATATTTTTTATTTGATACACGGGTTGTCTATTTGGTCTGGTATAATCATACCCACCCAATCCCTTTCCATTGTGGTTCCTCTTCAGATATAGCTGCCCATTTTTGACTCTTCCTCTTGGCACCACTTGTCGAACTGACCTATCTTATAATTAAGGTGCATCAGGGGCCGCTACTGCGTTGGCCTGTTTTAGCAACTGCAGCCTAGTGGCTGCCATGCGCCTTGATTTATCATTATTTTCACTCATATCATTGCTCACCACACAAAGTTATCAGTCATTACATAAATAAGCTTCATTCAAGTAGCCTGAGTAGATGCAAGAAATCTGCTACCGCACTGCTATTCCCAGCATAATGCCAGACAACAGCAAAGGCCAAAAAGACCAGTTTTCTTTTTTTTAAAGCCTTATTTGCTCTTTTTATTATCATTTTTATTTTTTGACTGTTCTTCTACATGTTTTGCCTATTTCTACATTTTTCTTCCTAACCCTAGCAACCAGACAGAAACAAAGATACACAGGTACCCTTCGTTTCATTAAAGTATATTAGGATATGTTAAATTTGACCTAGTTATCTTTTCTGCTTAACAAAAAACTGTCCTTTATTATGGTGAATTTTTATCCATTATAAAATTTGAAAATGATGGGCTAATATTCCTACATGACAGCCCCAGGGTTTCAGGTTTGATTCACAATCTAGTCACTCCTTGTATATTCTGTACAATTCCCCTTGTGTCTAATCAGGACTCTGAGAGTAATGCCATATCTTGCCACTTCCCAAAGACATGTCATTGTGTTAACTGACGTTTCTTAACTAGCTTAGTGTCACTTTGAGTGTGTGTAGTAATGGCACAGTGACCTAACCAAGCTGCATTGAGCTTCTGTGCTCCTGTAATAATGAAGGTGGACTTAATAATAGATGGAAAATTTAAGGAACAAATTAAGAGCAGTAAATAAAATGACATTAATGATAAAAGTACACTAGATTGATTATCTTTTTTGTTTATTATCAGCTGTAAACCTTGTGTACTCTGAAGAACTTGTTTCATCAAGCTGTTTAGAATTACAACAGATTTGCATACAAAGCTATCACTGTCAGTCAGTCTTTATCCAACCCGCTATATCCTAACACAGGGTCATGGGGGTCAGCTGGAGCCAATCCCAGCCAACAGAGGGTGCAAGGCAGGAACAAATCCCAGGCAGGGCGCCAGCCCATTGCAGGGCACACACACACACCAAGCACACACTAGGGACAATTTAGGATCGGCAATACACCTAACCTGCATGTCTTTGGTCTGTGGGAGGAAACCGGAGCACACGGATGAAACCCATGCAGACAATGGGAGAACATGCAAACTCCAAGCAGGGAGGACCCGGGAAGTGAATCCAGGTTTCCTAACTGCGAGGCATCAGCGCTACCACTGCGCCACCCTGCTGCCCAAGCTATCATTGTATTTATTTATATTCTTCATCAGTGTTAGTAGACATATAACCATTATGTGTGTGCATAACCTTTCTTAGTTTCCACACATAAGTTAATTTTGTGGAGGAAACTTGATGACATAGTCATAAGCACTGCAGCCTCCCAGCTCTATAGTCCAGGCTTTGAATGTGGTGTTCTCTCCAGTTCTTTATTATGTGGATTTTCTCTCAGTGACCCAGTTTTTCTTTATAAAATCCAAACATATGAGTGTTACAGTGCATCCGGAAAGTATTCACAGCGCATCACTTTTTCCACATTTTGTTATGTTACAGCCTTATTCCAAAATGGATTAAATTCATTTTTTTCCTCAGAATTCTACACACAACACCCCATAATGACAACGTGAAAAATATTTACTTGAGATTTTTGCAAATTTATTAAAAATAAAAAAATTGAGAAAGCACATGTACATAAGTATGCACAGCCTTTTCCATGAAGCTCGAAATTGAGCTCAGGTGCATCCTGTTTCCCCTGATCATCCTTGAGATGTTTCTGCAGCTTAATTGGAGTCCACCTGTGGTAAATTCAGTTGGTTGTACATGATTTGGAAAGGCACACACCTGTCTATATAAGGTCCCACAGTTGACAGGTTATGTCAGAGCACAAACCAAGCATGAAGTCAAAGGAATTGTCTGTAGACCTCCGAGACAGGATTGTCTCAAGGCACAAATCTGGGGAAGGTTACAGAAAAAGTTCTGCTGCTTTGAAGGTCCCAATGAGCACAGTGGCCTCCATCATCCGTAAGTGGAAGAAGTTCGAAACCACCAGGACTCTTCCTAGAGCTGGCCGGTCATCTAAACTGAGCGAACGGGGGAGAAGGGCCTTAGTCAGGGAGGTGACCAAGAACCCGATGGTCACTGTGTCAGAGCTCCAGAGGTCCTCTGTGGAGAGAGGAGAACCTTCCAGAAGGACAACCATCTCTGCAGCAATCCACCAATCAGACCTGTATGGTAGAGTGGCCAGATGGAAGCCACTCCTTAGTAAAAGGCACATGGCAGCCCACCTGGAGTTTGCCAAAAGCCACCTAAAGGACTCTCAGACCATGAGAAAGAAAATTCTCTGGTCTGATGAGACAAAGATTGAACTCTTTGGTGTGAATGCCAGGCGTCACGTTTGGCGAAAACCTGGCAGCATCATGCTGTGGGGATGTTTTTCAGCGGCAGGAACTGGGAGACTAGTCAGGATAAAGGGAAAGATGACTGCAGCAATGTACAGCGACATCCTGGATGAAAACCTGCTCCAGAGTGCTCTTGACCTCAGACTGGGGCGACGGTTCATCTTTCAGCAGGACAACGACCCTAAGCACGCAGCCATGATATCAAAGGAGTGGCTTCAGGACAACTCTGTGAATGTCCTTGAGTGGCCCAGCCAGAGCCCAGACTTGAATCCGATTGAACATCTCAGGAGAGATCTTAAAATGGCTGTGCACCGACGTTTCCCATCCAACCTGATGGAGCTTGAGAGGTGCTGCAAAGAGGAATGGGTGAAACTGGCCAAGGATAGGTGTGCCAAGCTTGTGGTATCATATTCAAAAAGACTTGAGGCTGTAATTGCTGCCAAAGGTGCATCGACAAAGTATTGAGCAAAGGCTGTGAATACTTATGTACATGTGATTTCTCAGTTTTTTTATTTTTAATAAATTTGCAAAAACCTCAAGTAAACTTTTTTCACGTTGTCATTATGAGGTGTTGTGTGCAAAATTCTGAGTAAAAAAATGAATTTAATCCATTTTGGAATAAGGCTGTAACATATCAAAATGTGGAAAAAGTGATGCGCTGTGAATACTTTCCGGATGCACTGTAAGTTAATGATTAACTATAAATTGGCCCTGTGTCAGTGTGTGTGGTTGACTGGCTCCTTGACTGGTTCCTGGCTTGTGCCTCATCCTGCAAGGATGGGCTTTAATGCAGGCAATCGTAAACTGGTCTGAGGGCGTTCAGTCAAAAACCAAAGTCAAGCAGTCTAAATCTTATCACACTTTCTAGAAATCAATTCCTCACCTTAAATACGGACAGAATGCCATCTTCTGAGCTTACAGGAGGCTGAGGGTAAAGGGTCGTTGAGGACAGTTCAGGAAGCAAAGGCATATCACAACCAATCCAAGGAGGAAAAATGTGGCTATAGAATGAGTTTTGTCTGGCATGCTAAAGATGGTCATTTTTGCCTTAACATGGATGTATTTTTTCCTCGTCTTAAATTTAAAAAACTGCTCATGTTTCTGGAGTAGAATAGTGTAATGCATGGTGATACTTAATTTGAGAAACAGGTTGTCCAGAAACTATGCATAATGAAATTAAAACACAGTATATGAGTACATTCATTTTCCCCCACACTGTCTGACCAGTTTTTGTGCACTGGTACTGTATGACCTATACTAAAATAAATAAAGTGCCTAGTAAAAAATATCAGCCTGCTAAAGGCACATATAGTGTAATATAAAAGCCCTAATATAATGAGATGTTAGTTGAAAATGCAAATTGCTAATGATATATTCACTTAATGGATTGAAAGAATTAAATGTCAGCTGTATTTTCTGTAAAGGCAATTTGCTGAGCTGCACTCAAGTTGTATTTCTCATATAGTCAATGCATGATGTGAAATTGTGTCAGATTTCAACAGGGACTGAAGCAATGCATATTTTACTTAGAAACAATATCATTAGTCTTTCTTTAATAATCACTATTATACTGAAAAGGGTGTAATTATTATTTTTTTAAAAAATCAGTTTTTTTCTGCACTTTTGAACATGGCTGGACCACTATACCAGATTCCTATTGCAAACCATACCAACACTCTTGGTTTCTTGTTTTCTGTTTCATTTTGTCAGCATTCACAGGCATTGAAATTGTGCTTTGTACATTTTTGTCACCTGAGGTTCCAAAATCTGTAATAGTATCTGTCATATGTTGCAACTAAGAATCTCATTTTACACTGTATAAAATGCCCTCCACTAATGTTGACATCTTTAGTAAATTAAAGCAACATGGACTGTGAATAAATATTAGCAAAAAATCTATCTATACTAAATAATTAAAAGGAAAAAGAAATTCTCATAATAAAACAAACATTTACATACGTGTGCGACTCAAATATTGGCACCTCTAGAAAGCAATATGAGTAAAATCTAACTGAAGTACAGTATATAATATATATATATATATATAGTGAGAACCAGCCCGGTCACAGACAGGCAGACACCCAAGGTTTAAACACCACACATGGTTTATTTCTAATTACATTATTTACAGTGTCCGCACACAACCCGGTTCCCCTGCACTGCATACCCTCAGTCCGGGGCTTTTCCATTCCTTGCCTTTCTTCACCGCCTCCACTCCTCTCCTCCAGGCTTCATCCACTTCCACCTGACTCCAGCTGATGAATGGAGGGAGGTGGCCCCTTTTCAGTCCACCCGTACATGCTCCAGGTACCTCCTGATGAGCTTCCAGCAGCACTTCCTGGTGTGGCGGAAGTGCTGCCCTTGCACCCGGAAGCACTCCGGGCGTACACAGTTCCTGAAGCAGCAGCACTTCCGGTCTGGCGGAAGTGCTGACGTCCAGGGTTTTATAAGCATCTGGGCGCCCCCTGGTGGTGACCATGGGCCCCTATAGGGTTGAGCTTCCATGCTCTGTTCCCGTGGTCCCCATACCAACCAGGGCAGCTGCCCTCTCGTGGTCCGGAGGAGGAGTAGTCCCTGCTGGGTACCGCCCCCAGCCGCCCACCACTATATACATACAGTAAGTAAACCATGTGTATTGGGCAAACTTGTGTCTCTGCCTGTTGTCTTTGGATGTTTTGGGAGCTGTGGTCTAGATAGTGTGTAAAGATTGGATAGACACAGGAAGAGGTTTGGGGGCAGCCACCCATATACTTGAATTAGGCTGCCAAAATTGAAAAGTTGGCTCCACAGAACAGGTCTCAACAGACTTCAGTCCAACAATAGAACAAAAATAACAGGCAAAGATGGCAGTTTTAAAGCAGAGCAGGGGAAATGATGTCATTGGGGCAGGAACCGGAAGTGACGTCGTTGGGCCCGGAACTGGAAGTGACATCCTCCAGTCCAGGCAAAATTTCCCATGGTTGGTCTGCCAATGAAACAGAGGGAGGATTAGTGCACCCTGCCACCACCTGATCTGGCATGGAATTATCCTTTTATGAGCCCTTCAGCTGCCTCCCATGTGTGACAATAGATAGATAGATAGATAGATAGATAGATAGATAGATAGATAGATAGATAGATAGATAGATAGATAGATAGATAGATAGATAGATAGATAGATAGATAGAAATTTCGCAGCAAATACATTCACAAGAGGTGAATGTATATGAATGTTTATAATTATTATTATTCCATACAATAAAATTTATAAGAATAAGTAAAATAAATAAATAAATAACACCATGATGATCAAGCAATGTGTAGTTAAACACTTTTTGGAATAAACTGCTCTTTTAGAATGCCAGTCTCTCCAGAAGTAATAAATACTTGTGTTTTAACCACCAGAGGGTTGTTTTGTTTTAACAAGAAGCATTAGTCACACAGCTGTGCTGCTCTCTTCAAATCATTGCTAAAGAGAAAGCAGGAGATGAACACAACTACAGCCTCCAATCTCTTTGTTTCCCATTTTATAAAGGCACTCAGAGACCTGTAACAATAGCATATGCAGGCTTTGTTACAAGTGTACACCCATGACCTGATTTAACCGAAACAAGTAAGAAAAACTAAGCAAAACAGAGATGCACCTGTACTTTATTTGGTCCTTTATTTTCTCACCAATTTGATTACTCTGGTAAGCATAAGAAAATAATGTATCCGTCAAACAGAGTTTTAAATCAAACCCAGTACATCTTATTTCGTCACTTTTTTTTTTATGAGCCATCACAGCAGGCCACCTCATGTCACACATTTTGGAGATGAAAGGCATACAAAAGAGAATAATTTTGCCTTGTAGTAGAAACACACTAAGGTACCGTCAGTCCACTACAAGGCCTGTTGCAGAGTAATCTTTTAACACTTTGTGAATAACAAGCATTAGTTTTCTGCTTAAAGACAGGTTTTAAAATGTCCACTTTCTTGGCTTAACTCTTTTTTTGAGCTATATTTGACATAAGTGTTCTTTTTCCTGTGTATTAATCATCCTTTTTTTGTCTCCTCTTTCTTTTTTTTCCAATCTGCTCTCCAGCAGTCCTCATGCCAGACTTTCTGCACTGAATGTGTTCGGTTTCTCAATAAGTAATGCTGTAAAAAGTTTTTTTACAGCCATCCTTGATTTATTTATTTATATAATATATATATATATATATATCTTTTCATCTTTGTATCTTTATTCCTTCTCATTTTCCATTGCATTCACATTTCAAAACCCTCTAAGCTATTTCTTTCATTGTAGTCTCAAGACTATATAATGTTGTTTTATGCATTACTTTTTTAATTAACATCTTGCACTCTCAGGTCATACATTTGGTTAACAACCAGTGAACGCATCTTTGGGTATTGCATTTATGCCCTGAATCTCATTTTTCCTGTATGTTCTGCAGTAGCTTTGTTGATTCTGTCATTTTTGCCTCAGCATTCTTTATTCTCTCAATCATCATCATTCTGTGTCAATACAGAATAATAATCATGAAGGCATGTGTGTTACAGCATTTTTCTAACCTTGGTTACATTATAAATATATCCATTATATTACAGTAGTAATGTGTGTTCTGTCATAACAAATCTATTTTTTTAAATATTACTAATTAAAGCCTTATATTTATTTCTCGAGAAAAAGCTCTGAATCTGACTCTTACCTTTTTCCACTAACATTGATCATCCTGTTCAGTAAACTTCTTTAATTGAAAGTACATTTTACTAATGAAATGACTTGTATTAATCTACAAAGAGCACTATGTGCCTGAATCTTAGTGTTTTTTTATTGTTCAGTTGTTTCAACAAAGTCATTTCATTACAGTTTTGAAAGATTATTCTTTCATGGGTGCTACCATTTTGTGTATCTTGATAGTACATGTTCAGTGTACCCGTGACATCATGAAGGGGGGCTTTATAAAAGCAGTATTAAACAGTTGCCAAACTTTGTGGATAAGTAAAGAGACAACTTAGAGGTTTACTTTGTTTAAATGTAATAAACAGTTCTTTTAAATTTAATAAACAATTTCATGATCTTTAGTGTTTCTTTGCTGGCTATGTATGAATTCACTTCTATTAGATACCTAAAAAATCTTTGCCACTCGATTTTAAAATATGGTCAGTTCAGACTTTAACAAAAACTCTTACCATGACAATTTGATCAATTTGAAATTAAAAACTAGTTGTTTCTTATGTTTGCTTATTATTATTTTTTTTCCTTCTAACCATCAGGTTTTGCATATTGTCTAGTGTCATATTATACCAGTAGTGGCATTTAGATCAGTAAGATTCAGTTTTAAGTGAAGTCCCTGCCTTTATGGATTTGTCAACTTTCTCTAGAAGATTATATATTTTGTAATGCTGCTTTGGAGGAGACCATTGTCACTTTTGTTGGCTTTGCTGTCTCACACTTTACAGATTTAAGGGATTGGGATTGAATGCCAATGCAATCACTGTGTGTGTGTGGAGTGTTAAATTCTTGCCATGTTTACATTGTTTTTTCAACGAATAATCAGAAGGGCACATTAGATTAATTGGAGATTCTATAGTGAATGGGAGTACAAATCTGCTCTTTTATGAACTGGAACCTCCATCTTGGACTTGCTCCTGCTTTGCATCCAGAATTCACTTTGAGTCCCTGTGATAATGAAGTAAATGAGTTTAATAGATAAGTGGATGAATGGAGGCTCTACATTGTATATTTTTTTTGAGTTCCTTCTCAGTTCATTTGCTCAGTAAAAGCAATATATCAAATTAATTAAAATATTACAATTTTGAAAAATATTCAGACCTTGAGAAGTTTTCATATTTTATTATTATACCACATTGCATGGGTGGCACGGTGCCCTTAGTGGTAGTGCTGCTGCCTTACAGTAAGGAGGCCGGGGTGCACGTCCCGGGTCCTCCCTGCACGGAGTCTGTATGTTCTCCTCGTGGCTGCATTAGTTTCCTCCCATTGGCCAAAGACATGCAGGTTAATTGAAGTAGTAATGTTTAAATTGTCCTAGTGTATTTTTGGGGTGTGTTTGTGTGTGTTTGCCCTGACATATACTGGTGCCTTCTAATGCCTTGCACCATATCCTAGCTGGGATAGGCTCCAGCACCCCCAATGACCTTGGTCTGGGTTAAACTGGTTTGAAAATGACATGACCACAATGGATTTAATTTGTTTTTTTTGAAAGTGATTTGTTTTCGGTTTGACAGATCTCTACAAGTGGTCTAAATTAATTACAAATGTAAAACAAAATATTTGATCGCATACATATTCATCTCCTTCAAGTCAAGTATTTAGTAGATGCACTTTTGGCAGCAATTCCAATCTTAAGTTTGTATTGACAGGTTTCTCCACCAGCATTGCACATTTGGACACTGCAATTTTATCCCATTCTTCTTCTGCAGTGAACGTCACAAGCTCTGTCTGGTTGCATGGGGATTGTGAGTGAACAGCATTTTTCAAGTTCAGCCATAAATTCTCATGTGGATTGAAATGTGGACTCGGACTCAGCTACTCCAGAACATGTTGTGTTCAAGTAATTCTGTGTGGCTTTAGCTGAGAGTCTTTGACTTGCTGGAAAATAAATCTTCTTAGAAGGCGTAGGTTTCATGCGGACTGCATCTAGTTTTCATCCAATAATTCACCGTATTTTGCTGTATTCATTTTACCCCGTACCCTGACAAACCTTCCAAGGCCTATTGCACAGCATGATGATGTCAATGTCATGCTTCACAGAAAGGATAGTGTGTTTTTAATAATGTGTAGTGTTAATGTGGCATTTAGTCTGATGAAAAAAAAAGGTCAATTTTGGTATCATCAGATCATATAAACCTATTTCATTTGAATGCAAAGTCTCCCATGTGCTTTTTGACACCCTTGCATAGATTTGCTACTGATTAATGAAGTACCTGGAGCTTATAACTCCTTCAGCATCATCATAGGTCTCTTTCTGGCCTTCCTTACTAGTCTTCTTGCACAATCACTCAGTTTTCATGGCTGGCCTGCTCTAAGCAGATTTTCAGCTGTGCCTTACTCTTTCCATTTCTTAATTATGGATTTTAACTGGACTCCTAGAGATATTCAGTGACTTGGATATTTTCATGTCTTCAATCCCCAACTTGTGTCTTTCAATCACCTTTCCACCTGAGTTGCTTGAAGTATTATTTTTGTCTTCATGGGGTAAATTAGGCCAGGATACTGACTGGCCACAAGAAGGGCCTTCTATCTATCCATCCATCCATCCATCCATTATCCAACCCGCTATATCCAGCACGGGGGTCTGTTAGAGCCAATCCTAGCCAACATAGGGCGCAAGGCAGGAAACAAACCCCGGGCAGGGTGCCAGCCCACCGCAGGGCACTGACACTCACACACCAAGGACAATTTAGAATTGCCAATGCACCTAACCTGCATGTCTTTGGACTGTGGGAGGAAACTGGAGTACCCAGAGGAAGACGCAGACACAGAGAGAACATGCAAACTCCACGCAGGGAGGACCCGGGAAGCGAACCCAGGTCTCCTAACTACGAGGCAGCAGCACTACCCACTGTGCCACAGTGCTGCCCAGGCCCTTCTAGTTATAGTTCATTTACTGTATACTACAATCAGCTGACACCCCTTGACTGCAGACTGATTATCATCCACTAATTATGTGACTTTTAAAACCAAATGACTACACAAGTAATGCTTTAGGTGTGTCATAGTAAAAGGGGGTGATTACTTACGGGATTTATTATTTTGTGTTTTATATTTGTAATTAATGACGAGTCTAACAAGTCTTTTTCTGTTAATCAGTGTCAGAATAGTGAAATTAAATCCACTGTGTCCTCAGAGTTGCAAAACAATAAAATGGGTATACTTCCAAGAGGCTCTCAAATTCACCCACTTTTCCAATTCAGAGTCATGGTGGGTGAGGGCTATCCTGGCAGCATCAGACACAAGGCAGGAACCAACCCTGGACAAGGTGTCAGTTGCAGTTACAAAGCCCACTCACAAACAAACACCCACACAGTGAGTTTAGAATTGCTACCTAATCAAACTCAACCATCTTTGGAGGCATGTTAGGAAAACTTAAATATAGTATACTCTTTGTGTTTTAATATGATGTTTCAAGTACAGAATTATTTTAACAGAATAAAAAGATTACAGAAAAAAAGAACCAACTAAATCTTATATTAGATATATTTAATACAGATTACCATGTAGGGTGGGATGTGCAATTAAGAGATAACCGGCTTTAATTGTAACTGCACTGTGCTTTCATTTGGCTGGTTACAGGCCTACATGTCCCAGCAAGAATACTGTAGGGAGGAGAAATGCACCGTAAAATTATCAACTTTGAAATCAAGCAGATTTTTTGCTAGCATTCTTATCATTGTACAAGGATATAAATGCTTGTGTCAGAAACATGTTTCAGCATTCCAATGTGTGAATATTTTTTGATACCAAAACATTTTTTATTACTTCTGGCTTCACATGGGCGAAGTAAAATATGTCATTTACTAGAATTCTCCCCTGGGGATCAAGCTGTAATAAGACACGTAAATTCTGGAAAGTTGCAGAGTCCCAGATAGCTGAAGCTGAGGTTCCTCTTTGACTAAGAAAATGAAAAGTCCAGTTAATATACTCTGAGTTTAGTAAAAGAATGAAAGGGCAGGCCATTGATTCTTGGTGCTGCTTTAACAAATCATGTGTAGTCTTGCATTTAGATTAGCAATTCATTTTTTGTAGATTATAGGTAAAATATTTATGTCCTTTACATTAAAATAAGTGTAAGAATTTTGTTTTTCCTTTGTGAATGAACTGCACATCAGTTTCAACTTCCTGTCTGTCAAGACAGCTGACAAGAGATTTAGAACATGAACTTGAATCTGTAGACTTGTCAAATATAATTACTATATCCTTCTTCCTTGGTCTGTTCCCTTCTATGTATGCTACTTTCATTTCCATTATTGCTTCCTCCAAAAAATTGACTTAAAGTGGGTTATGAGGATGTGGTCATGATGCATGGCATAGCCATCTTTTTTGCCCCTAATTACAAGTATCATGAACTTAGCTAATATATTCCTATGCCGTTCCTATAATTGATATAACTGCAACTGATGGCATTAGGTAGCTTATTTATTATGTGACATTAAATAAAAGATTAATGCATCTTTATTATTCAATACTTTTGTTATACATGAAGTAAATGTATAATAAAATAAATAGCTATAGCAAAATTTCAGATCAGTTAAATAAATAATTTTAATAGTCAATAGCAAATTCTTTAGTATGGTGCCTGTTTTTTCCTTCCACACTTTTATGCAGAAAGAAAAGGAAGACATCAAAAAGTAAATGGTACCATTTTTGTTTAATTACTGTTCTAACCCTATGATAAAATCCTTAAATAATCCATCTACTGAGCTACATATTTTTAAAGCTCACACCATTTTCTATGAATGAGTTCTGGAAAATGAAGTTCATGGCACAAAGTAAGAATCATCCTTGGAAGGATTACAGCATTAGTGCTCTTACAGGGCCAATTTTGAATCACAAATTAACACAAAATGAGTATCTTTAGGATGTAGGAAGAAAACCATGTACCCTTTCAGAAATGGTGAAAATATATTAACTGCCCACAGAGTGTGACGAGACTGGCTATTAAATCCAGGTCCCTAGAGCTATGAGGCAGCAGCACTAATTACATCACCACTCTACCACAAAATTAGGTTATTTCTTTTTTAAATCCTAATAGAAATTGTTTTTTTGTGTTTATTATAATTACTAATAAATGCTTTGAAATCACTTTTTTGTGTAGCACCTCCTGACTCACCGGTCTAAATGTAAGACATCGAACTTTCTCAGGTTTCCACCTATTTTGATCCTCTAGACCTGAAAAATCCTCGTTTTAAGCCATTTTTGGACAAAATATTGAGCAAGAAATTACACCCTTATGATAAAGAGTAAATCTCTTTAATGATTGAATGATTTGAGCACAAATGATCAGAAAGAATTGAAGTTGTACTTACCACATCAACTGACCCCAGGGGTTTACCAATTAGTGGGAATATAAAGGGTCAAAGTTACCCCTTTTCACAAAACTTTGAAAACACTAGGATTGGTAATATAGGCATGCGGGGTGCCATTTCATGCTATTTCAAAGCTCCTGATCACGAATATGATAATATTTGTGATATTCTTTAATAGTTGCTTTAGCCCTCTAACAGCCACTCCCAGAAGGTTAAAGATGACAGATATCAAACATAAGCATGTGGGTTTTAGTTTTAGACTATTTCAAGGTCAGTGATTATGACAGATTTCAATTACAATCAATTTTTAGAATTTAATCATTTCATCTGAAGAACACTTTTTAATATTTAATAAATATATATTATGCGCTCATAAGTTTACATACCCTGGCAGAATTTGTGAAATATTGGCCATTGTTTGGAAAATATAAGTAATAATGCAGAAAACTTCCCTTTTAATCAGGTGAATTCATTTATTATCAAATAATTGTGTCTTCCCTTTTTAAATGATAATGAAAATTGAAATCACCCAAATGGACCTGATCAAAAGTTTACATACCCTTGAATGTTGGGGCTGATAATATACACACAATTTGACAGACAAAGGTTCAAAATAAGGGTAATTAAGGGAGAGTGTCCACACCTGTAACCTCTTGAATTGTAATCAGTATTTTTACATAAATCTTCAATTTAAATTCATGCACAGCTGCACTGACTTTGCTGGATACCAAGCCATGGGGTAAGCAAAAAATACTGTCAAAGGACCTGCAAGAAAAGGTTGTTGATTTTTATAAATCAGTAAAAGGATATAAAAAGATATACAGAGATCTGGAAATGTCTGTCAGTAGTATTCAGACTCTGATAAAAAAGTGGAAAGTCAAGGGTTCTGTTGTTACCAGGCCATGGTGAGGTAGACCAATCAAGACTTCAGCCACAACTGCCCGGATCATTTGTTGAGCCCACAAGAAAAACCCACAAGCCACTTCTGCTGAGATACAGGCTTCTCAACAAACAAGTGAGATACTTGAACAAAAATGGACTGCACGTTTGAGTTGCAAGAAAAAAAAGCCTTTACTGTGCCAAAGCCACAAAACAGCCCACTTACAATATGCCAAACAGTATCTATACAAACCTCAAAACATCTGGAACAAAGTCCTTTGGAGTGATGAGACCAAAATTAAACTTTATGGTCGCAACTAGTGTTGATCAGCTAATTTCGCCAAAGCATTAATCGTTGTGAAATTGCTGCATTTGCATTTACCCTTGTTCATTGAATTATTTACTAATAATTCAGCTGGTTTAGGAGAACTTTTTTTTATCAGGCATCCCATAATGCTTTGCGAGGCTAGTGCGACATCCCCTGGAGCTGTAACAGCCAACATTGAATGGGACCTTCACCTGGGTGTGTAATGTTGATCATTTGCATTACAGACTGGTTATGAAGCTTGTGCATCTCTCACTAAGTTTTTTTATTCTTTGATCTCATGGAGCCATGGTCGCACAGTGGTTGGCACTATGAAGAGAACACAGTTGCGCACTCAGTTAGTATCGCTAGTCTACTGGTTGACACACTGGGAGAAACTTGAGGTTAGCAGAGAAAACTCATGTAGATCTAAAATGAACATGCATACTTCATACAAAACAAAGGTGCTAAGGCAGCTGGTGATCTACTATAGCATCAGTATTCATACCAGTTTTTTACATTTTTCCATAAAAACAAATTCTATAAAATGTAAAGCCATAAAGGCACATTAATACTATGTATAGTAGATGAACTCAATTTAAGGAGCTTAACAGATAAGTAAATAAGTATTTTTATGAAACATATACAGCATAATTAACGAGTTATCTCTGGCTGTTCCCAAATGTGCAGGTCAATCTTCAGTTTCCATGTCAATATAAGAGAAGGAGGCGCCTGCCCTATGCATGCATAATTAGCCACGTGTAGAATGAAAACAAACTTATAAAGAGCCTGATGCCACTACACAAACACACAGGATAATATATGAACTATTACTAATAATAACAAAAGGTATATTACTATTTACAAGACATTTTTATCTTTTTAATAGAAGAAATAGTGCAAAGCTTCAGCACAGACAGTTAGGAGAGCCATCAGAACAAGTTCAAACAATAGAACAAGCCAGTGGCATGCCACTTTGAATTTTCTGCCTTTAACTATTTTAGGGCTGATTTTTTTTTCTTTTTCTCCCTGGACTGAATATATATTAAAAAACTGAGTTTTCTGAAAAGCACACAAAGCAATAGTTTCTCACATAAATCAACATTAAATGTCTGTTGCTGCTTGCATTGCCCTATGTGGGGGTGGACAGGTGGTGGCAGTGAGCTGCTGCTGGGCTGTTTACTGAAAAAACATAAATATATTGTATTTACAGATTAAATGTAATGGGCTGGGACCAAACATGTTCACATCCCAGCCTAGAGATTTTTTATAGCTCAAAAGTTAGGTCTTTTATGTCTGCTTTGTTGTGAGTTGCAGTTTTCAGTCCCAGAACAGATTAGCCACATTATAACTTTACAAGTTATTTGCCATTTTTTTCCTCCTACACTAACTCATAAATTAAAATCAGAAAATGGAAGGAAGTTATTGATATCATAGCATGCAAATTAGTCTACATGACTGCAGTGGATTTATAGAGAAAACCACATGAACTTTATTGGAAACCAAAAAGATCAAATACGTTGTTTTTTTTTAATGAGAGTTAGAAAAGCAAACTCATTCCATATTAAGAAAGTGCTCATAAGTTAGATGGTTTATCATTAGGCATGACTATTTATCAAATTAAAAAATCATAATGCTTACTTCACTTTTATTTATTTTGAAACATTTCCAAAATTTTTGATGCTATGCAATAATGTGTAGAGCAAAGAACTGAAACTATATGAATGTATATTGATTTGAGTTTGTAGTATTATAAGATGTGAAAGAACATCCAAGAATAGAGTGTGTTTTACTTGTATAGCAAGTGCGTTATTTTCTCTTATTTGTTTACAGTTTCTTTTAAAATTGGACTTAGTTAACTGGCTTACACTTTAGGAAAAAAAAATGAAAGAAGGAAATATTACAAACTTGTGTGTCACCATGGCATACTTTGCCCTCCATGCCTCACTGTATTAACTAAGAACACTCACACAGACCTCTGGGGAAACAAATGGTCAAGAATGACATCTGCCAGCATGTTTTAACTTAAAATGATTTCTCTATAACCGAGTAAAAGCTTTATTTTTGCGTTTTCTCCTTGCTTTCCTTAGTAGTTCTTAATATCCCCTGGGGGGGTTCTGTATCTCAAGTTGCCTCTACCATATTTCAGAGTTCAATCCATAAAAACAGACCTGCTGCTTTGCCGTGAGCTATAGGAGATTGTCTGCACAGAGATGATTAATGGCTGAAATAAAACTGGTCTGTGTTGGCCTGCTCACGGATAAGCAGATGGTGCAGGAGTGCCTTGCTAAAATCTCTAAGGATTAACTGGAGTTAAGAAGGGAGGGTTTAGGCCTGAAGCACTGCGACACTTAGAATACAATAGCCCAACGGATATTTTTCAGCAGGTCAAGTTTAGGACTTTATTGTCTTTGGTCTGCAAAGACAAGTCAAGTGCCTTTGTTTAACCTTTATCCTACAGCTAAACACAAAGAGAAGCTAAAGTTTATCTTAAGTCAGCTAATAGCCACTGCTAGTTTCTGATTACACTGTTGTAACAACAGACTAATGGGGAACAATTTAATGAGCCTCCTGTTCCATTCTACTGTTGTATGTTGTTTCTTTCTTTCTTTAACTTTAGATTTAGTTGTTATAAAATTCTGTAGTGACTAATTGTGGTTTATTTGATTCACTGAAGATAAATCCATTGGGTTTAAATTTGCGATAATCTTCTGAAACAAACTAGCAGGACGTTGTCTTTTTAATTCACTGTTAAATGGTGTGATAAGAAAGAGAGATGTGCTGCTATGTTCTGCCACTATTAAACCAAATTGGTGTTTGAACAGTCTTCAGATTTAAGAAAGTCACAGACAGATATACAAAATCCATCCATCCATCCATTTTCCAACCCGCTGAATCCGAACACAGGGTCACGGGGGTCTGCTGGAGCCAATCCCAGCCAACACAGGGCACAAGGCAGGAACCAATCCCGGGCAGGGTGCCAACCCACCGCAGGACACACACAAACACACACACACACCAAGCACACACTAGGGCCAATTTAGAATCGCCAATCCACCTAACCTGCATGTCTTTGGACTGTGGGAGGAAACCGGAGCGCCCGGAGGAAACCCACGCAGACACGGGGAGAACATGCAAACTCCACGCAGGGAGGACCCAGGAAGTGAACCCAGGTCCCCAGGTCTCCCAACTGCGAGGCAGCAGCGCTACCCACTGTGCCACCGTGCCGCCCCTATACAAAATATATAAAGATATTATTTTAGTTAATGTACATTTTAGTATACCTACCTTCACATATTTTATTTGTGATTACACTGCATTGGATTATTTTTCTGGTTATAATAACAGCCTGAGCTGTCTATTGAAGTTCAAGTTCAAAATTACCATCACTTGCTGTATAGATATTATATCAGGTGTGCACAGGAGGCATATTTGTACCCCGAGAACAACAAGCAGGGTCATATTCAACAAGACAAGAAAGATTCATCAAGGAGCAAAGAAAGCAATTTCCGCTGAAGTGGTATCGATTCGATATTATTTCAGTTGCTCATAGGATTTATGACTTTCCTTCCTAAATGAGGCTCTCATTATTAGTGAGCCATGCAGTGCTTTTAATAATTGCAACTCTTATGCTGCGTATGCTGAATAGCTTTTATTTAAAGGAAACTGGTTAGTTATATTCTCTGCCCACTGTGGACATCACATACTGCAGTCTAATATGGCATAGCATTACAATTAACATCCATCTAATATATGTCCTCAGTGGTGCAAAGCAGATCTGTAGGTTATACTATTCTAAATGTGTAATAAGATTATTTTTGGAAAAAAGTTGCTCACAGATACTCAGTTTTCCTAGACATCTGCTAATTATAAAATGTTTGTGTGAGGAAAAACTTGATGCTTTTCAGAACATTTAGAGGTAGGTGTACTAGTAGCTATCTGTTCAGGAACCTATATGCTCCATAAATGCTTCAGAAAAAAATAAAGCAAGATTGGTCTTGTTCACAGAAGTTCAGATTTACTTTTCCCTGTCTCTGTAGGAGAGGGGGTTCTTGTTTATGACTTGCCTTCTTCTGTAGGACTGGTGATGGCATGTCTCCATCTTGCAATTCACACTTAATCTTGCTTTTTGAGGAAATGTGATTACTTTGCTTGAAGCTGTGAACAGTGCTAGTCCTCCATCTGGTAATTCCTCAGTTGTTGCATGTGTGCTACAGCAACCTACTGTTCACTACTGAGAGTACAATTTTATGGTGACTTCACATATTTCCCATACAAGTCTTTACACTACACTTTACACTTTACACTATGAAGACTTCAAGATAAGCACCTTTCACAATTTGAAAGTGTAAGATAACAAATATTTACAGATTTTACAGATGTTTAGCCATACATATTATTGTTGAAACTTATTTCAACCCCAACTTGGAAAAATCTGGGACAACATGGAAAATACAAATAAAAACAAAAAGCAGTAATATCAGAATTCACTTATAATAACCTATAACTTATAATCTACCACAAACATTATAAAGAGAAGATATTTAAAGTTTAGTCTAGTCAGCTTCATTTATTTGTACATATACATCCATTCTTACAATTGTGGGCCTTTAACATTTTCCAAAAAAGATGGGATGGGGTGATTTAGGGCCAATAATGAGTTGAAAAAATATGTAAGTAGAAACCTTTGGTGTTCAACAGGTGATAGTCATCATGTTTTGGTATGAGCAAGGATGGAACAAGGATTGTCAATATTCTCACAAAGGCATGAGAAAAATCATTCAAAAATTTAAAAAACAATGTTTCTCAAAGACAGATTGGACAGGATTTGTGTATTTAACCCTCAACTGTGCATAATATAATTAAAAAATTCAAGGAATCTGGAGATATTTCTTTGTGTAAAGGGCGAGGATGCAAGATTAAGCTGACTGCCCGAGATCTCCAATCCTTCAGAAAGCACTGCGTCAAGAACCGTCATTCATCCAGTACATTCATCAGAAGTTCTTTGATAAATCCTAACACAATATGTGATTATATCCACAAATGCCAGTTACAGCTGTACTGTGCTAAAAGGAAGTTGTCTGTTAACAGTGTCCAGAAGCGTGTTTGACTTCTGTGGGCTGGAAGGCACTTGGGATGGCCCATCACACAGTGGAAATGTGTGTTGTGGTCAGACAAATCAAAGAAGAAAAGTACCATCTAGACTGTTTACAGGTACAAGCCAAGAATCCAGTGTCTGTGATGATATTGGTTTGCATTAATGCCGTGTGCAAGGGTAACCATTATTGCCATAAAGTATATACACGTTTTGGAGCAACAAAATTAAAGACCTGTATCTGCCTTAAAGGTGACATCTCATCCACGGACGCCCATGCATATTTCAATGTGACAATGCAAAGCCACATTCTGTGTGCATTACAAAGACATGGCCACATAGGTGATTGCGGGTGCTTGACTGTCCTGCTTGCAGTCCTGACCTGTTCTCAATTGAGAATGTGTGGCATATTTTGAAACACAAAATGTAACAATGAAGACCATGTGCTGTTGAACACCTTAAGACTTGTTTGCAAAAAGAATGGGCCAACATTACCCCGGTGTCTTCAGTACCTAATTATTTATTAAGTGTTGAGAGAAGGAAAGGCAACGTTACAGACTGGTACATTCTTTACTGTCCATGCTTTTTTTTTTTTAGAATAAAATCAAAATTATATTTTTTAAAAAGCAATAAAATTCATTAGTTGAAACATCAAATAATGGGCTGTTATATTGTTTTCAGGTCAAAGATAATTTATTGTCATGTTAGTAATCACTACTTTCTGTTTTTGTATTTGCATTTTCCATACTGTCCCCAATTTTTCTAAGTTGGGGTTGTAAAAAAAGTACACTTTGCAAAATATTTTCATAGACAAATCAATAACATAATATTCTCAAACCCACTCAGTTCAATTCTGAGTCTCATGGGGCAGAACCTATTTTGGCAGCATTTGGACAAGATAGCAAACCAGCCCTGGAAGGTTTCACTAGCCACTTTCTGGCTCACTCACACTCATATATGGGCAATTTAGAATCACCAGCCTACCTAATATGCACATATTTGAGATGTATGAGCACATGAGTGTCTTCAGAAAAATCCATGAAAACATTGGGAGAACATTTAAGCTTCTCACAGGCAGTGAGAGAGCATGGAATTTGAACCCATGACACCATTAAATAAACTTTCTTGATACAGGATATGACCTTTTTGAGTAGACAGGTCTCTCTAGGTTTCTTTAAACCCATATAGACCTAGATGGAACATTAAGACTATAAATAGGAAAGAATATAAAGAGTTGAATAAATATTGACTTGGTAATTTAATACATTTTTCTGTCATTGATCAGACAGAATTAGACTATTGAACAGGCATGAAGATGTTTTTCTTGTGTCATTCTCCATTCAGTACAGTATAGTCTGATGTGCAATAAAGCTCTTTCTTCCATATAATTTAACTAATTTAGTAAAAAGCCCAGACTTTGGAATTACCTCCCAAAATTAATGAGATCAGCTGACTCAATTCATTCTTTAAAAAAAACAACTTATAACTCATCTGTTCAGGAAGGTGCTATTTAAATAAATTGTATTATTGTTATTAATACTGCTGTCCTTCAAAGACATCTGGCTTAGACCAGTTTTGTATTGTATTTTATGCTGGCTTTAGCAATTGTCACCAGAATTTAAGTTTTCTTGGCTTATTTCAAGTAATTGTTAATAATATTGCATTTTAATAATAATGAATTGTGAGTGAAGCTCTTCACTGTGTGGAGTTTAAATATTTTTCCCATCACTGTGCATATTTTCTTCATGTAATTAAGTTTCTTCCCTTATTCTAATGCTGTTATCTCCAGATTGACTCAATCTGAGTGAATGAGTGTATACATATGTCTCAGAGCACAGTGGTCTGATGCTAATTAGGTTCCTGCATTGTCATTAATGCTGTTTAGATGGACTCCAGTTCCTTGAGACTTTGCATTGTGCAACCAGTTAGGGGTGTATTGACAACCAGGAAATTATGCCTTGCCTGATCTAATAAAATCACAATGGCATAAAATAAACAGGAAAATGGCCTGACAGTAATAATTTAGCTGAGGTTTGCAGAGTCTGGGACACTTTACAGTTAGCCAGTCCAGTTTCCTTTGTAGTAGTAGTCCTTTAAGCTTTTCCCAATGAGGAAGCCAGCCCCAGACACAGACAGACAGACACCTCCATGTCTACAAAAGCACACGTTTATTTAGCACACTATTTACAATGTCCTGCACACAGCACACGGTGCCCCTGCACCAATCACCCTTTGCCTCTGTCCTTCAAAAGGTCCTTCACCACCTCCACTCCTCTCCGCCGAGCTCTGTTCTCTTCCTCCCGACTGCAGCTGCTGACTGGAGAGAGGCAGTCCCTTTTATATCCACCCGGACGTGCTCCAGGTGCTTTCCGATAGACTTCCTGTGGCACTTCCTGGTATGGCGGAAGTGCCGCATGAGCACCCGGAAGCACTCCGGGTGTCCTCGGTAGTCCTTCTGCCAACACATCCAGGTATGGCAGAAGCGCTAACGTCCAAGGCTCCACAATCGTCTGGGCGCTCCCTGGCGGTGGCCACGGGCCCTTACAGGGTTGAGCTTCCATGCTCAAACCCTGTGGCCCCCAAACTAGGCAGGGAGGCTGCCCTCTCGTGGTCCTGGGGAGGCACAGTCCCTCTCCTGGACCACCACACCAAGTACAGGCCTCCAAGGCAAACCCAGCACTATTTACTATGTAATGTATGTGGCTTTCCCCAATATCAGGGCTAGTATCCCTCTTAAAGTAATAACATATGGTGGAGTTCCTTTTCCAGGCACATCCAAAAATAAACTGCTCCCTCAGGTCCTTCTTTTATAATAGATCCTGGATGTAGGTACCTGGAAGGGGAAGGGCAATGGTATTTCATTTTGATCTCTTCTCTCATCTACTTCTGACACCTTCTCTGTGTATTTGTATTTGATGCCAACCCCTGTAAGAAGAACAAAAACCAATTTTAGGTATCTGAAGTTGCTTCTGTTTTGTTTTTTAGGGTTTTCTTGTACTCCTAGCCTGAACATCACGAGGAGCAGAAGCAAACTGTAACAAATGAAAAATTGATTTAAAAAGACTTTTCTATGCAGACATTTCTCTGTATTGAAGCAAAAATATATATATACAGTATATTGATTTGATATGGAAAGAACGACTTCCCCAATATAGAGTTTACTATTGAATTAATATGTGTATGTCCAGTACTGTATATTATCCATCCATCCATTTTCCAACCCGCTGAATCCGAATACAGGGTCACGGGGGTCTGCTGGAGCCAATCCCAGCCAACACAGGGCACAAGGCAGGAACCAATCCCGGGCAGGGTGCCAACCCACCGCAGGACACACACAAACACATCCACACACCAAGCACACACTAGGGCCAATTTAGAATCGCCAATCCACCTAACCTGCATGTCTTTGGACTGTGGGAGGAAACCGGAGTGCCCGGAGGAAACCCACGCAGACACGGGGAGAACATGCAAACTCCACACAGGGAGGACCCGGGAAGCGAACCCAGGTCCCCAGGTCTCCCAACTGCGAGGCAGCAGCGCTACCCACTGCGCCACCGTGCCGCCCTACTGTATATTAATAAGTACTTATTTAAAATGTATTGTTAAATTCTAAAACTTCAACAACAGATATTCTAAGATTGTGCCTTACTTGCTTTTTTTTTCCAAATATTTGTTTTTTGTGGCATTTTTGCGTTCTTTATGAAGTAATTTGTGATGCAGCTTACTGGCAAAAGTCAGGCACTTTTGTTGGAATGATGTCTAACAGATCTTTGGCCTGGCCATTGTATTTGTGAAATTTTCATCTTCTTTATTTCTCATCGGATCTTTTTAAGATTATACCAAGTTCTTCCAATATCTTGAAGGTAGTGATGAGCGAACCATGAGGAGTTTGCTTTGCGGCAAGTTTGGCAAAATCACAAACATTTTCAAGAACTTCACTGAGCTTCCCAGAATGCATTGATGTCAATGGAGAATGAGCAACTAAACAAGTTTTGAGTGGATTATAATGGTGCAATGGTCTTTCAAGTGTTTCTAGGGGTTAGCGAAGCATCTCCCAACTATCCTGGACCAATTACTATGACCAAAAATATGACCTGAGCTGTGAGGCAGTAGTGCTAACCACTTCAACACTGTGCCTCAAACAGCAAAAGATGCAGATGAAACAGTAACCACTAACAAAAGTATGACAAATGCCATACACTTGCAATAAGTAATATATTAACATATATAATGTGTGTGTGTGTGTGTGTGTGTGTGTGTATATATATATATTGTGACACTAGAGGGCGCTCTCGCTCCTCAAACCCCACAGACAACACATCCAGACACCAGGTAAAAGTACCAGAAATAATTTTAATTTCTTCAATAATGTGCACAAAGCACCTCCACCTCCACAATACTCAATAATCAATACAATATTCACAATAAATCCTCCTCTCCACCCAGCAGCTCCATCACACATCCTTCTAACTCCGGCTCTGCTTGCTGGGTTTCCCATAGTCCTTTATATACTCTGTGACCTGGTAGTGCTCCTGTCCTTCAGTCCATGTGATTTCACTAGCACTTCCAGGTCGGTTGAAGATTCATATTTTCTTCAGCCCGGAAGTACTTCTGTCCTTCCGTCCCCATGACTTGGGAGTACTTCTGGGTTATAATAGAAACAACAATCTTCGTGCCTTCCTGCAGCGTCCCCTGGCGGCCCCCATGGTATCCAGCAGGCCTGTGAAGCCGAACTCCATTTTCCATGATGCCCTGCGGGAATCCGGGGCACCTCCATGTTGCAGGGAAGACTCCATCTAGCAGCCTGGATGTATTGGGCGGGATAAGCTGCCAACCATCTCTCACAATATATATCTATATATATATATATATATATATATATATATATATATATATATATATATATATATATATATATATATATATATATATATATATATATATATATATATATATATATCAATATATATATATATATATATATATATATTTTTTTTTTTTTTTTTTTTTATATATATGTCTTGTAAAATACAGCCCGGACACAGACAGACACTAAGACAGCCAGATGTCCAAAAAGCACTATTATATTCTTCACAACACAACACAGCACAAACACAGTGCTCAAAGACTCAGTCCTTTTCCACTCCTTTCTCTGTATCGCCGCCTCTACTCCAAACCTCGCAGTCTCCGTCCTCTTCCACCCGACTCCGGCTCCCTGAATGGAGTGAGGCAGCACCTTTTATAATGCACCCGGATGTGCTCCAGGTGCTTCCTGATGATCTCCCTGCAGCACTTCCTGGTGTGACGGAAGTGCTGTGGTCTAAGGCTCCTTAGTCCTTTGGGCGCCCCCTGCCGGTGGCCACGGGCCCCCACAGGGTTGATTCTTCCAGCTCCGTGGTTCCCACACAATCCAGGATGGCTGCCCTCTTGTGTCCTGAGGAAGGAATTGCCCTTTTTTTTCTTGGCAGCTTCTTTCTCAACTCCTTATTAACCCACTGCAGAGTTTTCCTTAATTTTTCTACTGATTACAAAGTTTAGGATGCACCATACACATTAAATTTAAAACATTTTTAAACCTGTTCCATTGTTTTTCAACTGTTTCTACACTTAAAACCTTTTCCCAGTTTAATCCTTTCAGACTTTACCAGATCTGTTTTAAATTTGCAAAGCCAAAGTTAAATTTAACAGTGATAATTTTAAATAGTGATAATTGTAAAATATTATGGTTACTTGACCCTAATGTTTCAATCATCTCTACTCCTTGAATTCTGTCCTGGGTATTACAAAATACTTAATCTAGACAAGTTTCCTCCATTGCTGATGCTTTAAAATATTGTATTTAAAAATAGTCAGCAGATTACATCTAAACACTGCACTCTGCTGCTTGCAACATTAGCCCGGTTAATATTCTTTACTTATCTGTTTGACCACTTCATCCAAGGTGACTCACAACATTTATGATACAGTTAGTTACATTTATTTTTTGGTGTTCCTCTTGGTGCACAGGAAGGTCAAGTAATTTGCTCATGGTCACACAGTGCCAGTATCAGGATTTGAACCCACAATCGCAGGGTTTGAAATCCAAATCCTCAACCACTGCACTGCACTCCCTGCATCATCAGGTATTTAAAATCCCCCATGACTATAATATCCCCCTGTAAACTTGCCTTTTTAAAATTATTAAAAATATGCACATTGAAATTACTTCTGTAGCAGACTCCTAAAATATTCTCTGTCCCTAATGCTGTCCAGAATCCAGATGTCCTCACCAAGATGTGGCTCATTATCCAACTGAAGAAGACTTGTGTTTAAATTTTTTTTTTTACAAAAAATGGCATACTACCTCCTTTTTTCATGTTTCTCTTATCACTGTAATATTGTAGATATGCTTAGCTACATACAACTGTAACTCACTTGTTTTATTTTTGAAATTACTAGTATTGAGGCAAGCTATTTTTAATGGGTTACTTGTTTTACTTTTGCTCTTTAACTTTGGGCTACTATGCATATTTGTTTTTACACTACTGCTTGTCCTTTAATCTACAGCTATAAACTTGGCCTGTCCTAAACTCCCATTCCTCCCCTGCCAAAAAAACCCCATTCCCTAATTTAAACCAACCTCAATTAATTTACTCATATGCATTCCTAACACATTGATTTCCATCAGTTCAAATATAGTTTGTCATGGCAGAACAGGTCCAATTTATTCCAAAAGATATTCCAACACCCTATAAACTGATACGCTTCTATCCTACACCAAGATTTGAGCCATGTCTCAAGCCTTCTAATCTCCTCAGTCTTACATTGAGCAGTATGTGGCACAGGCAGAACTTCAGAGACGACTACCTTGTCAGTTCTGCTCCTCAGCCTCACACCTCTTTAAATTTAGATTGCAGAGCTGACAGCCTACCCTTATGTATGTCATTTTTTCCAACAAGGACAATGGCAACTGGATCCACCCCCGCTCGAGAGGTCCCCCACCCAGTACTTGCTCCTTTAATGTTACTATAGGCTTCTTGGTGGCCTCCCTGACCAGTTTTCTCCTTGTCTTCTCATCAGTCTTGAAAGGACATCCTGATCTTGGTAGAGTCACTGTTGAGCCAGATTTTCTCCACTTTTTGATGACTGTCTTCAACCTTGCTCCATGGGATGTTTAATGCTTTTTATACATTTTGTACCACTGTCCTAACTGAAACCTTTCAATGATGAGATGTCATTCATGTTTTAAAGGCTCTTTGCAGAACATGGCTTTTGGGGTATGTTGCAACCAAGAGGATATCACAATAATCCTACAGGAAAAGCCTATTATCATCTGATCTCAATCAGAGCCACTTTTTCGTGTCAGTTGTATAGTAACTACTGTTTGAGATGATTGGTTGATTCTGAACGCAGCCATATTCTTGATTGTCAAAGGGCATGCACACTAATGCAACAAGGTTTTTGTATGGTTTGTTTTCCATTTTTTCACTACACAGTTTCTGATTTGTTTTGTATAAATTGAAATTTTGCACTAAAGGTGGAATTAAGTTCTGACAGGATTTATTTTGTTTTAATTTTTTTAAATTACATAAAATCTGTGATTTTGGCTGTGTAGACTTTTTTATGTCCACCGTATCCATGAAGCTTCTAGTTTTAATTCAGTTTCACTCCTTATGTTTGCAATTTTGTTTTTTTACTTCTCATATTCTCAGTTTACCTCTGTATGTAACTGTGATGTCATTCATATTTACCAGAAATTTTTATCTCCTCTCTTCCATTTGCTGGTGTTTTGTTTCCTGTTATACTTTTAAGGTTATATCTGCTAACAACTCTAATATTTCCCCTTACATTTTTCTTCTCTCTGCTTTTAACTTTAATTTTCTCTTACAAGATCTAATTTACTGAAATTTTTCCTTCTATTTCTTTATATGCAATTGGAATTTACTTTAATACTTTATAAGAAATATTAATTTGTTTCAAAGCACCCCACAAATACTAACCATCCAATTTAAATATTGGTTCTTTGAAGTATTTTTACATTAACTCTTTTAAGGGTTACTTCAATATTTGATCAAACTTCTGTATTTCTTATATACTTGATTTTGATTAATGAACCTTCTTATTACCTCACTCATTTTATTTATTAAAACAATTTATGAAGAGTTTTATAACCTTGGTACATTAAAGTTTCAAGCATCCAACATTTTCTTTTTCATGACCTTCTTTATCCTTGGAGTGATTACCTCTTATCGTATACAATGTAAGATTTCACAGTCTGTTAATCATCTTTTGGCTTAGTCCAAGATATTTTCTCATTGTCTTCTATAATGGTTTAGAAACCTCAGCTGCAAGTGGATTGAGTTCTGGCTAGTCTGTTGTTTTGTTAATTATTTGCAGCATTTTCTGCTTTTTTCCACAGTATTCATTTTCCAACTTCTGTTGTTCCATGGTCAAGGCCTATTATGTAGTGTTTTCTCTTTGTTGTTCTTCTGTCAAATGTAACTCTATGAAAACTGGACAATTGTTGATGTCTGAAGTTTGCCTAAAACTAAGACATCCTTTAGGTTGGCAGTTGTATCTACAATTTGTTTTAGAAAGTTTTATATTGCTTGACAAATGTTTCCCATTGGAGATGTAAAAGAGGACAAAGACAAGACAAAGGTTTGGGGTGACACCATGACTCTGTATTTTGTGAATACAAAATAATAAATGTTTTTCAATGAAAAGAATGTTTTTGTAGATGCAGGTCTAACATTAGTCTGTCCAAGATGGAGACACTTTCAGTTAAATACAGGCCAGGCAGGAAGAGGCAGGTCCAGGTGGACAGGCACCAGAAGCGATGTCAGAGGTGGGGAAGATGTCAGTCATCCAGTCAGCAGAGGGAGGAAGAGGCATTAGAACACAACACCACTCTGCAGATCGGTGAGGAATTACCACCACCAGAACCTTTAAGCTGACCCCAAGGCACACGTGTGAGACAGATAATGCATGTTATTTCATCATAGGTAGTCTGGAATGGCACTGCTTATTGATTAATGGAACTGCTTACTTTAAATGTTCCTTATTAATAAATAAGTTATTTCTTTGTTCTTGATAGAAAGCTTGTAGACTGTTTGGTCATTCTCAAAAATTATCTTTTTTTCAACTTTCAGTATGTTGATAGATCATGGTATTTGTCATCTACCAGTTTAAATGGCATTGGCTGTAGTACAATTTGGGAATTTATCTGTTTCACATGTATACTATAAATAAGTGGTTTATTAAATTACGTAATTTCTGACTGTGCAAAGTTTTACCGTATATACTCTCGGATACATTCTCCCGCGGATAAATCGGGACTTGATTTTACAGTATAATTTCTGGTATTTTATAATGTTGGTTGTATAAGTCGAATATGGAAAACTCACGCTATTGGTACAAGGGGTTATGATATGCTAACGCCCACCTGAGAGAGTAACCGCGGAGCACACTGCCTTTTTGTTGTGGGTGTAGCAATGCGCTGTATCAGCACATGCTCCTAACCTGTCTCTCTCTCTATATTGTGCCTACGTGACCACACGGTAATGCCCAAACTATTCCAAAGCAACGTTTGCACTGATTTGTGTTTTTTGTATCTCACACCCTCATACACCTTTATCGTAAGAGCATCCCTTATCTACGATGGAACGTTCGATCAGAAGAAATTATGAAGCTGGTTTTAAATTTAATGTTGTTCAAGTAGCAAAAGAAATTGGTAACTGCACTGCTGCAATAAAATTTAATGCGTCTGAGAAACTGAGGCGAGATTGGGGGAGGCAAGAAGATATAAAAAAACAAAAAACATTAAGTGTCACATTTTTGAATGGGTGTATAAGTCGGGGTCTGATTTTATGATCGATTTTTCTTACAGTATATGCGAGTATATATGGCAGTTAAAATTATCCTTGCTGTCAAACCCAAACCCTCCCCACTCATCTGCCTGTCAAGCACTTGTCATATTGTACATCAAGAGATGTCTGAAAATCTTCCAGTAGTGAAACATGCACCATTTGTATACTTTCAATAAAAATGAAGGTCACTTACAAATGAGCCAGTCACAAAACGTGTATGATAAAATTTAACACAAATTTGGAAGAGCAAAACATATTTAAGCAATAATTCACTGCTCAATGATTGTACTTTCTTCTTTAAGTCCTCTTCTATTCTCTTTACATTTCAATATATTGTGATAGGTAAGAGCAAAGTGCCAAAAGTGAGCAAAACGTGTGTGTTGGAGGAGCTGGGCGGGAACAATGAATAAATATATGTTTATAGACATTTTAAATTAAAAAATTATACTTTATGGCTTATTACATGAACATTTTTATGTAAATGATTTTCCACCCAATTAATAATTTTCTCACAAGCAGAAAAATAAACATGAATGCACGGGTAATTAAAAGTATTAGCTTTAATGGACAGCTGGAATTTTCGCTTAGAGTAACGAAGGTAGACATGACTAGGAATGAGTATATTAGAGGGACAACACAGGTATGACAGTTTGGTGGCCAAGTGAGAGAAGCTAGTTTGAGATGGTTTGTGCATGTGCAGACGAGAAATGAGGGGTACATCAGGAAAAGAATGTCAAGGATGGAACCACCAGGCAAGTTGAAAAGAAGAAGGCCAAAGAGAAGGTTTATGGATGCAGTGAGGGAGGATATGAAGGCAGTTGGTGTGACAGAAAATGATGTAAAAGACAGGGATAGATGGAGACGAATGATCTACTGTGGTGACTCCTAAATGTGAGCAGCTGATAGAAGAAGAAGAAAGACAGCTGGAATTAAAATTTGCCATGTGTTGTGTTTTACACATATATTTTTATATTTTGATTTGATTGAAAGAGACTTTTGATTCACTTCTTGATGCATTGTGTGCTGGGAAATAGCCTTGAGCATGACACTCGTAGTGCTTTCAAAAGTCTGAGAGACACTTTTGCTTCATTATTATTAATCAAAGCCCAAAGCTTTTGGACATATTCATGAATTATTGGGATTATAATGTTTTATGTTGTTTAAGAAATGACTCTTTTCTTGTGTGTTTACTGGAAACACTTGGTCACAGCATATTGCTTAGTATATTATTTATTCTTAAAGCAGGGATTCTTAAACTTTTTAATCTGAGGACCCAAATTATAAACTCGATACTGGGACCGAAGAAGATGATTATTATCATAATGATATTGGAGCCATAAATGGATAAATACCAATGGCCATGTAATAAAAAACAGTAAAAGTTTTTGTTTCCTTTCAAGCATGTATCTCTCATTAATATTATTAAAAGTGGGAAGCAAATCTATTGCTTATAAAGCAATAATTATCATTTAAAACAAGGAATCAATCTCAGGTATCACTCTCTGTGTAAATATAAGTAAACTGATTTTTTAAAGGATAATATGAATGATCACTTACCTTGTAGGAGTGACTGATGCATTCAGCATGGAGGTGGGATTACATCAGGGATCGGCTCTGAGCCCTTTCTTATTTGCAGTGGTGATGGACAGGTTGACAGATGAGATTAGACAGGAGTCCCAGTGAACTATGATGTTTGCTGATGACATTGTGATCTGTAGCGAGAGTAGGGAGCAGGTTGAGGAGACCCTGGAGAGGTGGAGATATGCTCTAGGGAGGAGAGGAATGAAGGTCAGTAGGTACAAGACAGAATACATGTGTGTGAATGAGAGGGAGATCAGGTCAGTGGAATGGTGAGGATGCAGGGAGTAGAGCTGGTGAAGGTGGGTGAGTTTACATACTTGGGATCAACAGTACAGAGTAACAGGCATTGTGGAAGAGAGGTGAAAAAGAGAGAGCAGGCAGGGTGGAGTGGGTGGAGAAGAGTATCAGGAGAAATTTGTGACAGACGCTTATCAGCAAGAGTAAAAGGGAAGGTCTACAGGATAGTAGTTAGACCAGCTTTGTTATATGGGTGAAGACGGTGGCACTGACCAGAAAGCAAGAGACAGAGCTGGAGGTGGCAGAGTTAAAGATGCTAAGATTTGTACTGGGTGTGATGAGGTTGGACAGGATTAGAAATGAGTACTTTAGAAGGTCGGCTCAGGTTGGACGGTTGGGAGACAAAGTCAGAGAGGTGAGATTGTGTTGGTTTGGACACGTGCAGAGGATAGATGCTGAGTATATTGGGAAAAGGATGTTCAAAATAGAGCTACCAGCAAAAGGAAAAGAGGAAGGCCTAAGTGAAGGTTTATGGATGTTATGAGAGAGGACATGCAGGTGATGGGTGTGACAGAGCAAGATACAGAGGACAGAAAGATATGGAAGAAGATGATCTGCTGTGGTGACCCCTAATGGGAGCAGCCAGAAGAAGAAGAAGATGAATGATCACTTAAATTAGTTACTTGATTCATGGCAATAGATAAGTAATTAAGTGGCCAAATACAATTCATTGATATAGTTTATTTACTGTGTCTTAAATAACAATATTTTTTTAAATAACTTTTTTTTTTATTTCGCTCCATTATTAACAAAATATTTTTCTAAATGAGTTTGCAAATGCATACCTTGCTTTACCTGCAACAATTCAATAAACTGAGTAAAAAAAAGTACCTCAATTATTCGTATAAAAAATTTATGTGCAATTTGTATTTTATACAGTGACAGAATAAATCTTGATGAATAATTTGGTAAACTGACAAGTTTGAAATGTTTAATGCTACTGACTGACATTGTACTAAATGTTTACAGCTTGTCTAAACTTTTGGATATTTTCTGGTATTCTTACAGTTCAAAAAGGTCTAACAATCATGTCCTTCACTAGCAGAGCAAAATATATTTAAAACAGTGTTATGAGAAGGAATTCTTGTTCACAGAGGCACTTTAAACGTTATGCAAAATCTTCTTTGCACCTCCGCTAACAAACACATGATGACAGAAAACACATGATGAAGAACTGATCAGTTGTCCAAGACCACTGAAACCGCTTTCAGTGTATAATATACATAACCCAACTCTATTCACTCGCCTTCACATTCATAACTCACCCATTAATTTTATTTCAGCATTTCAATCTAGCACCATGGTGCCTTCACCTCATAAGTTTGTCTGTCATTAACTGATCTTTACCAATTTCTTCATCATGTCTTTACTAGTCAGTCGTTTCACAGTTTAAAAGGATTTGAGGTGTTGTGGAGAATTTTTCATTTTTGTGCCATAGAAATTAAATCTCTCTGTGATGTATCAACAGTGTTGTTTCGCATAGTACCACAATAAATAGTATGGTAAGTACACTACAGAATTTGAGCTTGGATAATCTTGGCTAATGTTCTTGCACAATCAGGTGATGACGCATCATAAACATGTCTGTGACCCACACTGTTTTAAAGTAACTAATTTTGGAGGTTCAGTGGTTACCAGTTACGTAACTGCACCAGAATCCTGAATTCAAATCTAGGTTCAGACTCTTTGTGTAGTTTGAACATTATCCCCATGTTTATGCTGGTTTCTGGGTACTCCAGTTTTTTTTCCCCATACACAAATATGTCAACTGACTGGTGACCAGAAATTGCTCAGATATAACTGAGTGTGAGTATGTTAAACAGGAAGCCCTGCAATGGACTGGCACCCCATTCCGGGCTGGTTCCTTACTTTTGTTAAGTGCTGCTAGCCCTGCTGACCCAATGTTGGTCTTTTACCAAAGTTCTTTTTTTTTTAATCACACTCTAAAATTTTGTTCTTTGACCCAGTTTTTTTAATAACCAGTCTTCATTATCTCTGTTATATGCATTTGTACTTTTCTATATTTTTGTCCATTTCTTATATTTGTTTGTTGCTTACATTTTTGTTTTATCAGTTCAAACATCTGAATGTCTGATTCAAGATAGTCTTTCAAGTTGAACCATTGTTTATATAAGTAAATATATTTTCTACTACATTATCTGTTTTACTTGTATTTAATTTCAATAAATAAATAACTCTTTTTCCCCTTTCCACTCCCTTTTCAATTTTTCTCAATAAACCTATTTGGCTCCACAAATATAAGCAGGAAATGTGTAGACACATTAGATTCATGTGAATGTGAAAAAAAAAAAATTAACCATATTTTTGGAACTGGCTTATTACAGTGAATTGAAATGGTCATGATTCACTTTTAATATAAAGAAACACCAAAATGTATGATTTTTTTCAATTTCTGAACTTACGTATAACTTCTAAAAGCTCAAAGCTGATATTCCTGGTGGGCTCTGGTTGGTTTGGAAGAACAAGGGTCTAGATCAAGCTTTATGGCAGGCTTGTTACAATCATCACATATTGCCCGATCTCACTTATTTTATCTTACCATGATCATTTTTACATAATCATTTGAATTCACAATTTAAATGTTTTTTTGTTTTTTTTTGCGTATTGAATTCATATTATTAGAGTCATTTCAATCAGTTACATCCAGGTAAATAAACTGAGATGTCAGTGTTACAGGAAACTCTTGAACAAATGCACAAATCAGTAGCAGTGGCAAGGCTTTGAAACAATGCAAGCCTAAATTTTTCACAAGTAAGCCTATAGTTATAGTTGTTATTGTTAACTATGTAGTCTTTTTTAAAATTACATCATTTTAATAATTCACTCATACTAACATAGATTGGTCACCAAAGTTTTTTGTTGTTCTGTATGAATGTATTTTTGTTCAGTATAATTTATAGCCGTTTAAACTTGGTTGTTTCATGAAAATAATTTTATTGCCTACCTTTTGATAATCTTCATATGGACATTCATGAGGGAATATCTCTTCAATTAAGTTATTTATTCTCCAAATGCCTGTGTAGCTTCGCTTACATGGGTCACTTACTTTCAAGCATTTTATGTAATGGGAGATGTGTGTGTAAACTAAGAAGTGGCTTACTTAGCATAAGCAAATCTTATCTAGCTAAATAAAGTTTACACCAGACCACCTTTTAAAGTCCCTTTTAGTTCATTCCTTTATTTATTTATTTATTTTACTAAAGAAGACAGAAAAGGCCATACACAGCAGCATGTCACAAGCTGCTTTACACCCGCTTCATGTTTACAGTGCTACTGCTTCTTCCATTGTGACGAAACACCAAACAAAATGAGTGAGCATGTATCTAGAGGGCAGGAATGGCAAGAAGGGAAAGGTTTCCTGCTAAAAGGAGAAGGAGTGTTACACATTAGTAGCCACACTTCCCAAAGTTTAAATATCAGTCAGGCACCAGCATATTTTGCAAAAAATCACATCTTTCAATATACTCTGAGCCAGCCATAGAAGGTGGAAACTTGAGCCTGTTGAGCTGATGACTTGTCCAGATTGAACAAACTGACATGTGCTAGTTAAGCTATAGTGGTAATACATTTGAAGACACGTCGCAATTATTTTTATGACAATCACCAACAAAATTTTCATGATCGTTACTGGCCTACATGTAGGAACCAGGCTGGTAACATTATTTAACAGATTCAGGTATCTGACATTATGAAGAACAGACGCAGGATAGTAATTTTATTTTATAAGATAACAATGTGTAGTAACAAATGAGTGAAGGCAAGCAAAGATACAAACAAAGACATAGTATAAAGTCAAGTTATGAGATCATAAAAACATAAGAAATAAAAAAGGCAAAAGTAAGAAAACGGCAGATTATAGGCTTCCTCCCTTGAAATTATTTGCTCTGTATATCTTATTTTTTTACATACTTTGTAAGTCTTGTACTTTGCATACAAATAGTATACATATGTTGGAATATTAACTATAAACAACTATTACTGGGTTTTTGCAAAAATGTACTCTACTTGATCTGATAGACAGTCCATGGGTTTCTGCAACGACTATCTGCTCACATTTATACACCAATCTAAAATAACCAGTGCCGGATTAACCAATAGGCACATGTAGCATATGCTACGGGCCCCGCAATTTCGGGGGCCCCCAAATGGTGGACCCAATATTTAATGAAAAAGTGTAGCATTGAAAAACTGGTCTTTAAAAATATTATCTTTACGTTTTTAAACTGTAAATTTCTTACACAACAAAACTTTAGGGGCCCAACACATAAAATTCACATAAATATTATAAGATTCTTATTATAATCGAGAGTAAAATAATTATTTAGTCCAGTTTGAACTGTTCAGAATCTAAACTTCAGATGATGCAGACCAAAAGGGCCCCCAAATTTGAAATGTGCTACGGGCCCCCAAAGCTCTTAATCCGGCCCTGAAAATAACTGTATTTCTCCTGTTTATTTTATATTGTAATTTAACACACTTCCTTTCTCCACTCATCTTTCTTCCTTAGTGTTTTACATGATATTTCTTATATCTTCTCTTTTCTCCTTTACCACCTATAATGAGGATAATGATGCCTTTCTTGCAGTGACAACTATACTTATTGTTGCCATCAATGTTCAATGGCAGGTCTTCTTTTCAGCTGTGTTATAGTAGCTCAAAAAAGCAGATACATCCATCCATCCATTATCCAACCCGCTATATCCTAACTACAGGGTCACGGGGGTCTGCTGGAGCCAATCCCAGCCAACACAGGGCGCAAAGCAGGAAACAAACCCCGGGCAGGGTGCCAGCCCACCGCAGGACACACACACACACCAAGCACACACTAGGGATAATTTAGGATCGCCAATGTACTTAACCTGCATGTCTTTGGACTGTGGGAGGAAACCGGAGTACCCAGAGGAAACCCACGAAGACACGGGGAGAACATGCAAACTCCACGCAGGGAGGACCTGGGAAGCGAACCCAGGTCTTCGAGATACATTAACATTTAATTTCAAGAAGTATAGAAATAATTCCTGAAAATTGCTAGCTCTCTGCTATCTCCATCTTTACATCCTAACCTTTTTATTATTTTGTAGATATCGAAATCTCTCAGACTTCATTGTGTGCAATTTCACCTTTGAATCCAACATTTTGTTGGTGTAATCTAATGATGTTAATCCAAGCATGATTTTAATTCTTCATTATAGTTTTCTGTCTTTCCTTCAAACTTTGAGAGGACATGATTGCATCTGCAAGAATCATCATGGTAACTGTCAATGCCAGGAAATTAAACAGCATATACTACAAATTCATGCAAATCCATCATTTGCTCTACATGTTCAAATACTCTTAAGAAGTTGCTGACAGTCTTTATCAGAAATTAATTAGGTAACGACTACTCGGTCATGTGCCAGAAACAAATGGTCTGTAGCTTCAAACTGGTAGTGTATGGGCAGGTTTTCATCCTTTCACAATTTCAGGAAAAAATATTATTTAATTACCATAAGTCTGATCAGTAAAACTAAATTTTGGTGCCCCATCCAGACTGGGATACCACCTTCTACCCACTGCTGCTGTGGTGGTCATCAGCCCCCGAACTGCCTTGACATGGATAAGTAGGTTCTGACATTCCTTTACAGACAATTACAGTTTGAGAAAGTAAGCATGCAATAACTATTATTCTGAAATAATATGAGCACATGGCATTTTGGGGGTATTGGTCACAGAATTATTTTTAGGTTCATAGTGACACAGGATACTCCTTACTCCCCATCCTAACATTAATACATATGATAATCTGACAAAAGCTAGTTCATATGCCTAAAAATGTTTTGTTGAAGTTAAAATTAAAGTCAATGGAATGTTGAAAGATATTAGGCTGAAATAGGAAGTTCAGTTGTTTGTGTGCATTACAAACTAATTAACAAAAAAGAAAAACATGAAAGAGAAAATGCACAGTGTCATCTAAATAAAAAAGTTAAAAAAAATACTAACATTTCTTGCTGGCCTATTTCTTTATTTTTAAAACCATGCTTATTAAGTAGATCTGCTACCTAGGTAAATCATGCAAAGTAGTAAAATATTTTATATTTGGTGAAAAGCTTTCTGTATTTTAAAAATGTAACAGGCTGTAGGTATAAAGCTAATCAATGGCACAAGTTTAATAACAATTTCTTGATCTTTTCTTAATGCATTGCTACTGTACATCAGTTTTAATTTATAGCCCATGCAAAATATTGGATCTAGCATTTAAAACATGGGAACCTTTAATTATCAAATGCATATTTTATATCATTTCATTTTCTGAACTAACCTTTTTCTACTACAAACAACTGAAAGGTCTCCTGAGCTTTGTAGGCCACACACATACTGTATATGCATCCATATTTATTTATACTAAGTCAGCTTTTAATTGAGACAAATATCCTAGGTGTAATGGTCATGTGAGCACCCAAAGAATCTGCTAACTCCATAAAGACAGTGACTAGACAAAAGCAAATCCAAATGTTTTCAGTTTGGGGTGGGGTGAATAACATGTTTATGCTGTTAATTTAGTAAGTCAAGAGTTTTTAGGTTGTTCTTATATTTGTATGCCTCTCTTGAAATTACTCAGTAAACAATATAAAAGCAGGCTGTCACACTCATTCAAAAGATGCAAAAGTCCCCTAAAACCCAATGAGTAATACAAGCACAGGAAGAGATCAGTATCCGTTTCATAACTGCTTTGTTGCTTTGAAATGGTTATACTGTACCTTGCCCAAGTCAGTTGAAATTAGTTTTTTTCAGGAAGAAAGTGTGAACTGTTTCAATAGAAAATAATCATAGCCAAATTTGACAGAGAATGGATATTTAGAAACAGGTTTGCTTATAAAGTTAGAGAAAAAAGTGGAAAACTAGGGAAAAACAAATCTATACACCCTTTATCTGATGTAGATCCCACATCTGTTAATTTAAAGCCAGTGCTTGAAATGGAACCAAATTACTGGCAGTAGTCTGTAAATGACGATACACTAGCATTTGTTCGAAGAGCGAAATCTGTGGTCCTCAAGTAGCGCAAATGAATACCATTTGATCAAAGAGTGGGGAAGGGTTCCCCCATGAAAATTGGAGCACCGCCCTACAATATAATTGTGCACTTGGAACACATGAGAGGTTAGTATTGATTGCTCTTTGCACCAAAAGCAATTAAACAGTACCTCTATTTTTTAATGAAAATAAAAAACAAATTAAAGGCATTAAACCTGCTATGCATTTCTACCAATACAGTATGACTACAACATGCCAGTTCAGGCCTGGTAATTTATTTATTTTTTTTAATTCTGTATAACGGCATCAGCTGAGAGGTCAGTGCTAATTCAGCCATCAGTGTTAGTCCTCAGAATTGCTCCACTGGGAGTTATCGTTTTTAAAAGTATTCATATGACACTTTGAACAGTGTCATAGAACATGAATGCAGCAAGATCTTGCAGTGTCAGTTGTTTTACATTGTCTTGTATTTTGTATTTACTGTTGTATATGATTGTTCAATAATGCTTTTGTCGATTATTTTATGTTCAGGTATTGATTACTGTGATCTGCGTCTTTTGGAGCATATGACTTCTTGAGGGAAGGGTGTGGTTTTCTTGAACGCTGTACAGAGAGTTAGTTGAACAGGGTTAGAAAATATACAGCATTCAAAACATTATTCTGAGTGTGTGTCTACTTCAGCCAAAACAACACTACATTTACTACTTGTGCTGTCTTCGCTTACTGCTGTCACACACGTGTGACTAGGAGGACGTTGTATGGACCAAGCAAAGGTAATTCCACGCCAGTCCAGGGGGTGGCAGGGTGCACTAAACCTTCTCCTGTTATCTCTACAGACCAGCCGTGGGAAAACCTGTCTGATTCAGAGCAGATGACGTCATGTCCGGTTCCGGGGTCCAGAAGAATATCACTTCCGGCACCCAATCTGACATCTGAAGAACATCACTTCTGGTTCCCTTACATCACTTCCTGTCTGGTTCCTTAAAACCGCCATCTTTACAAACCCTTGACAGTTCTGTTTTGGACTCCGTACTGAGAACATGCTATCATGTGCTATCTAAAAACCTTTTGCAGCCAGGAATAATATATGGGTGGCTGCCCCAAACCTTTTTAAGTGTGTCGAGTTTATTCCTTTTACACTGCTTATTTAAAATACAAACACCTACAAGTAATTTAATACATATACCTTGTGAAATAAAGCACCTTGACACACAACAAAGGTTTGGGGTAGCCACCTGTGTACTTGACCTTGGCTGCAAAACAATCAAAATATTCAGCACAGCAATGTACAGAACAGAGTCCAAAACAGAACTGCTCAACAAAGGAAGGAAGTGGGGTTTTATAGGGAGGTTTGCAGAAGTGATGTAGTCCTCGGGGCTGGGACAGGAAGTGATGTAGTCCTCAGAGCTCGTATTCAGGCGGAATCTCCCGTGTCTGGTCTGCTGGGAAAAAATAAGAGGGTTGAATGTACCCCACCACCGCCTGGCTGGGTATAAAATTTCTTTCTTTTGGTCCCTGTGGCTGGCTCCCATGTGCACGTGTGTGACAACCAGTAAGGAGACTGTGGAAGATTGTGGATTCGCTTCCTGGTTCCTCCCTGTGTGGACAGCGCTTTGAGTACTGAGAAAAGCGCTATATAAATGTAATGATTATTATTATTATTTATTGTTATTATTATTATTATCTCAATGTTAAGTTTGCAAGTGTTTCCAGTTTACTGTCACTTAGCTATCATAAAGGTTAAAAAGCAAAATGATGCAAATGTTTACTTGAAAAGCAGATTAACTTAAAAATAAATAAACAAATATATTAATATTTTATTGGAATAATTTGTACTACTAATAAGGTGACAATGTTAATATCACTTCTAAACTGAACTGCAGGTCTTAGTACTGAATTAACCTTAGATATATGGTCACTCTTCCCATTTCTGCTTATTATTTTTGCTGGTATAAGGTATAGTGTACTTAGTGAACAACTGGAACAACCTGACGATGAAATGTCAAGCAGTGAAACATTACTTTCTTTCCTGTTGCAACTAGAATTCTTTTTTGCAAAGTCGACCGTGCTTTTCTACCCTATAGCTTATGTTTTTTTTTTGTTTTTTCATCCTTGGCTTCTCTTTCTTCCAGCAGCTGAAATATTGATTTGCTACACTGTATACATCACTCATATTTGAACTGTATCAAAGCTAACAGTTGTTGTGTTGCATAACTGGACAACTTGCCAAAAAAATCCTATCTCTGACTTATTGTATGCCTACCATTGAAATTTCAAATTTACCAAAAAGGTTAAATGTATTGGAAATAAGGCAGTACAGGAACCCAGTGGTTAGCACTGCTGCTTCACAAATCAAGGAGGGTTTTCTTAAATCCTAGCTTGGACACTGCATGTGTGATGTAGCACATTGTCCCCGTTTCTTGATGGAGTCTGACCTGGGTGTCACAGAGAGGGTGGATGTATGCCTGAGTGGGTGCTGTAATGGACTGGATCTCCATACATGGTTGGTTCCTGCATTGTGCTTGATGTTGCTAGAATAGGCTCTGGCTCCTAGTGAGTCTAAATATAACAATAATTAATGAGTGGGCAAATTGCTTAGGTTATAAATGAAGTAAGTGTTAAAAGTTAATTTGCCAGTGAAATTCCTAGTTAGCACTTAATAATCATTACTATGCTTATTTGAAAAATGATCAAGCTTTGAATCATTTTTTAAATTGAATGTATTTTCTGTGTAATATAATAGGTCAACCATCCATATATTTTTAACAGTCTTTGGACTAGTTTTAATGTAATAGGATTATAGGAAGATGAAGCCAAAGTATATAGTATGTACTAGAGCAAGTTAAAATTAAAATTCCATTCCAAAAATTATCATAATAAATGAAGTCCTATTATATCTTTATGTTAGATATATATATATAGAGAGAGAGATGCTCATTTAATTAAGCAAATTCCATTGCTAGCTACACTGCTAAACACAATTACAGTCAACAACACAGTTTTCCCTAAAGTATACAGCTCTGTAGGTCACAGTTTACACTCTACATTGCAAAAAATATAAAGAAAAAGCATTCAGAGATGGCACCTGGTATCTGAGAGCTTTGCAAGGAACTTAAATTGCTTTTTTTTTATAACATTTTTTTTTTAAAGATCACACTGTATTTCTTGAGAAATGCATTTAAAATCAACAGTCATCTTCTTCCTAAAGTAAAAGTTTTGTGGAATATAAAGTTACAGCAGATCTTTCAGGCAGTCAGTGTTAGAAGTGATTATTATGCATTTTAAAGTAGAACAAAATGAAGCTTAATTGCTGCATAAAAGTTGTATAATTTTGTTACATTCTTCTCACTCATTTTAAATTCTGATGGTGATACAAGAAACAGTTCCTCCCACTTCCCTAAGACATGTATTGGGTTATTTGGTAGTTTTATATTGTCCCTGTTTGAGTGTAGTTGTTCAGTTGTGTGTGGTTTGAGCTGGCTCTGTTACTTGTTGCCCTAATAGGCTCCAGCCACCCTGACTCTAAACTGGTTTGCAAATGCTGCGTTATAAGTATGTGCCATACTATTTCTCTATTATAAAAAAAAAATCTTGGAAGGAGACAAGACGTGATTGTCTCAGAGACACTTTCACATCTCGTGAGACAAGCCTTCATGCCAAGTGATGTAACCATGCTTGGGGCCAGAAGCCCCACGAAACAAGAGCTTATGCAAAGAGATTTGGAAAAGTCCTGCATGGTTATGTCAGACACATTTCTTGTGGAGAGAAAGAAACAATATTCACTCGTGGGCAGTTATACATTGCATTGTCACAATGTAATTCCAAACACAGAATCAAAACTCAATGCGATATTGATGAAAAGGTAAAAGCGAAAAGAGATTGAATATATGGACATAGGTGATATGACAAAAGTGCACCACACAAAATGCAGATCATGCGGCACGGCAGCAGCGGCACGGCAGCAGCAGCAATCCAGCAGCTGATCGAGCAAAGAGGAGGTAAAAAAATACTGTATGTGTTTCCCATTGTATCACTATTTAAGAGGGGGTGTCGGAGGAGTGATCACGTCTCCTTGGGGTGCGTTCAGCCCCCGTCTTCACAACGCGAGTGGCAGAGATGCGAAGTGGTTGCCGTGTAGCGCAGGTGGTGGGCGAGCGAAGTGAGCAGGGGGCAAAGCCCCCTAGTATAATATAAATGAATAGTAATCACAAACACTATGAATTTATTTATTTAAATGGATTGCACTCTATATAGTCATTTACTATCTGTATCTATTAAAAAGACAAGTTAATATACTAACAGTTTTATATGATAAGTTTTTTTCCCACAGATTGTACTGCCAGGGTATGCTTTAGTACACCTACATTGACAACCCTGAATTTATTTAAATACTATTGACGATGGTATGTTCTTTAATGTACATAATATACCATAATTTTCTCAACCCAATTTACACAAATTGAAAGTTCTCTTATGTGGTTACTAATCATTAAATAATACAAATAAAATCATAAACTCTTTGGAGGAAAGTTTGTTTGCCTGTTTGCTAATCATTCCAAAAGGTTGGCCAACTTAAAATATAGGGTATACATTATGCGGTATTGGGGAGAGGGGTTATAATAGGAAGGGGGCAACTTAAAAACAGCTCTGACATGGAGACTACATACTCATCAGCAAGCACTCAAAGACCACAGGTACATTGAGTTTTCTTCTTGACTAATCTACATACATTTTTATTTTATTGCTGGATTACAGTCCTGTCTAAGAGAACATCTTTTTGTCTCATCGTGGGTTTAGCCATGATACATTTCCTAAAGAAAGTTTTTCCTCATTTATTTATACTGGCAACTAGTTTTTTGGAAAATAGGCTCCAGCAGAATCCTGGGACCATGTTCAGGACAAAGTGGGTTAGACAATGACTGATTGACATATATCAATGCAAAGTATGGCAATACCCCATCAGGGTAAAGAAGGCTTAAGGTGAAGTAACACTTGCACACTTGAGTACACACTTGAGTATTATTTATCAACAAAGGTGTTACTGAGTATTGTCAGTCCATTCCAAGGACTTCATTTCAGTATTCCTGTGGTTCCTGTTCATGTGTGTGTTTTAGCTCATGGAGCTACATGAACATTCACTCTGTACAAATTCATGTTGTTTTTCATGCAGTAAATTCTTTAGTTGGCCTTAAAATTTGCCACATTCTCCTTTTGTTCAATAATTTGTTTCTACATAGTGAAAAGGGCACTGTAATGCAGGTTTTGCTAAAGTATAAATGTTTTGACAACGATAGACCATTTGGTCCAACATACTTCAACATACTACATACGCCCTTTACGGAATTAGAAGGAGACGCCAACGAGGGAAGCGAGCCGGAGCGCTTCTTAAACTGCGCCACCGGGGATTTGCGAACTGCGCTCCCTTCAATACACCTGGCGAACGTCCGCTCTTTGGCCAACAAGATGGACGAACTGCTACTGTTAAACAGAATAAACACGGACTTTTCCAGATCTGCCGTCCTGTGCTTCACTGAAACCTGGCTTGGTGAGCACATCCCCGATAGCGCATTATACCTGCCGAGCTTCCAACTTCTCCGTGCGGACCGCGTCATGGAGCTCTCGGGGAAAACGAAAGGAGGCGGAATCTGTTTCTACATAAACGAAGGTTGGTGTACAGATGTCACAGTACTAATCAAAACATGCAGCCCTTTTTTCATTGACTGTAAACCGTTCTATTCACCGCGGGAGTTTTCCTCGTTTATTCTGGTTGGTGTTGTACATCCCACCTCAGGCCTGTGTTAGTGAAGCATTACAACATCTGGCTGACCAGATAACTAACATGGAGCACAAACACCCGGACTCCCTGCTCATTGTTCTTGGTGATTTTAACAGAGCAAACCTCAGGCAAGAACTGCCAAAATTCAGTCAGCATATTAAGTGTCCTACCAGGGACAAAAACACACTGGACCACTGCTACACAACATTAAAGGATGCTTATCGCTCTGTCCCTCGTGCTGCCCTGGGACACTCTGACCACTGTTTGGTTCATCTTCTCCCGACTTACAGGCAGAACTTAAGATCTGCAAATTCCTGTGGTGAAAACGGTGAAGAGATGGACCAACGAGGCAAAGCTGGAACTACAAGCCTGCTTTGACTGTACTGATTGGAGTGTTTTTGAGTCTGCAGCGACAGACCTGGATGAGCTTACTGACACTGTGACATCCTACGTCAGTTTTTGTGAGGATATGTGTGTGCCCATGAAAACTTTTCGCACATACAACAACAACAAACCCTGGTTTACTACAAAACTCAGGCAGCTTCGTAAGGCTAAGGAGAAGGCCTACAGAAGTGGGGACAGAATCCTGTATAATCAAGCCAGAAACACATTGACAAAGGAGATCAGAGTAGCAAAGAGGTGCTACACTGAAAAGCTGGAAAATAGGTTTACAGCCAATGACCCTGCATCAGTGTGGAGAGGTTTGAAAGACATCACCAACTACAGGAAACCATCCCCCCATACTGAAGAGAACCATCAACTGGCCAACGAGCTGAATTTGTTCTACTGCAGGTTTGATAATCCCTCTTTCACACCTCTCACCCACGCCAATCAAAATACACTACCAGCACTCACTACCAAGACCCTGCCCCTCCCCACTGATACCATACCTGCACTCAGGATCTGTGAAGGGGACGTGAGTCAGCTCTTCAGGAGATAGAAGATCAGGAAGGCACCAGGTCCAGATGGTGTGTCACCCTCCTGTCTTAAAGTCTGTGCTGATCAGCTGGCCCCCATATTTAAACAGATCTTCAACAGATCCCTGGAGCTATGTGAAGTTCCCTCCTGCCTTAAGCGTTCCACAATTATCCCGGTTCCAAAGAAAACCTCCATCGCAGGGTTAAATGACTACAGGCCAGTCGCCCTGACGTCTGTGGTCATGAAATCCTTTGAAAGACTGGTGTTGACCTACCTGAAGGACATTACAGACCCCCTGCTTGACCCCCCTACAGTTTGCTTACCGAGCAAACAGGTCAGTGGATGATGCAATCAACATGGGACTGCACTACATCCTGCAAAATCTCGACTCTCCAGGGACATATGCTAGGATCCTGTTTGTGGACTTCAGCTCGGCGTTCAATACTATCATTCCAGAAGTCCTCCACACCAAACTCACTTGGCTCACTGTACCAGCTCCCATCTCCCAGTGGATCAAAAACTTCCTGACAGATAGGAAGCAGCAAGTGAGACTGGGAAAAATCACATCCAGCACACGAACAGTCAGCACTGGCGCCCCCCAGGGATGTGTCCTCTCTCCTCTGCTCTTCTCCCTCTACACAAATGACTGCACCTCAAGAGACCCGTCTGTTAAAATCCTGAAGTTCGCAGATGATATGACAGTCATTGGCCTCATCAAGGACAGTGACGAGTCTGTATACAGACGAGAGGTCAAACAGCTGGCCCTCTGGTGCGGTCAAAACAACCTGGAGCTGAACAAGCTTAAAACTGTGGAGATGACAGTGGACTTCAGGAGGAGCCCCCCAGTGCTGCCCCCTCTCACACTACTCAACAGCATTGTGTCTGCTGTGGAAAACTTTAGGTTTCTGGGATCCACAATTTCCCAGGACCTAAAGTGAGAACTAAACATAAACACAATTGTTAAAAAGGCCCAGCAGAGGTTGTACTTCCTGCGCCAGCTCAGGAAGTTCAACCTGCCTCAGGAGCTCTCATCCAATTTTACTCTGCAGTAATCCAGTCTGTTCTGTGTTCATCTGTCACAGTCTGGTTTGGCTCAGCCACAATACAGGACAGGAACAGACTTCAACGGACAGTCAGGATTGCAGAAAAAATCATTGGTGTTGATCTGCCCTCCATTCAAGACTTATACAGTTCTCGAGTCAGGAAACGGGCAGAAAACATCATTGCAGACCCATCACACCCTGGTTACAACCTTTTTCAACTTCTTCCCTCTGGTAGGCGCTACAGAGCACTGTACGCCAAAACTACCAGACATGTGAACAGTTTCTTTCCTCAGGCCATCACTCTCATGAACACTTAAGTCAATCTCACAGCATCAGGGACAATACTAGGTAAAACCGGAGTCCAATTCCTTGCATGTGTACATATACTTGGCCAATAAAGCTGATTCTGATTCTGATTCTGATAACTTTCCATTTGATTATTTTTCGCAAAAGGTTATCAAATTTTCATTATAAGGTCACCCACATTCATCATTTAATAACTTAATAACAATGTATTAAGAGTTCTTTATTTTAAAAATTACCCTTAAAAAGCTTTTATCTGTTCCCCATGTTTACATTGAAGAAGTATTTGTTAGTGTGGTCGCTGAAAGTCAGGAACGACAGGAGTCTCATGAATTTAAAGTTTGAGAATCTTTTTATTCTTGGTGAGCAGGAGGCTGCAGCAGCTGTCACAGTCAGCCTGCCGTTAACCTGCAGCTGACAGGGAGTTTCCCTCTTTTATACCCAGCTTGTTTACTTCTTTCAGAGAGGAAACTTAAACAAGCTGTTAACATTACACAATTTTAGTTTTAATTTAACTTAAGAGGAATCCTAAAGCACGCCCACAGCTTTAGGCAATCTACTTAGATTAGTTAGCTCTTCAAAGCTAGTTATTGCTAGTTTCGAAATATCACAGATTGTGTATGGATCAGCATTTTTTTTTTGCAGAGGCATGCACTTATTTTCTTATTTTGTTCACAAATAGCTCTTTTATTACAGTAAAGTGTTAACAATATCTCTGCAGCTCTTTAGCAGTTTCAATCAACAATCTTACCTATGTTAGCATATTTTATACTTAGCATTGCATAGATACACGATTTTCCCTTTAATCATCACTCCTTGTTATCAACTATTAGAACATAAGAAAACTGTTGTCTCATTCAAATGGTACTGTTACATAGTACCTGAGATAATAGCTGAAGTTATGCACAACTGTAGGCATTAGGAAGGTACTGAAGAAATGTGAATGGCTTCCATCCCCTCACAGCTAAGGAGATTTAATGAAGAAAATTGTGTATTTTAATTACAATAGCTAGGCTGAACTAACTTACAAAGCTCAAAGTGATAAGAATAGTGTGCTAAAAAAGAATATGCCAGGACTCTGTCTGTGATCTCTTTGTAAGATCCATTACCTTGACAGAATATAGATGATCACTTTCTTGACAAAGGTGTGAGTTGATTAGAAGGATAGTTACTCTGCTCTTTAACAACCAGTAAACTATGATTGGGGTGTGAAAAAGTAATTTAGAATCTGGGGTAATAGAAAATTGGATGAGGCACAGATGATTATTAAATATACTTTATAGTCTTGAAGTAGTGCAGGCAAGGTCACAAAGCATTATGGTTGATGTAAAACAGCTAAAGGACATGCAATGTTTGGAAAATCAGGCAATAGCTCCAAATGATAAAAGTGGGCGTCTAAAGGAAAGAAGAAAAAGTAATACATAATAAGTCATTTTGAAAGAAAACAAAAAAATATGAGAGGCAAAAGAAAGTTGTCCTTTTTGAGGCTCATTTACAAAATGCAACTAATATAATTATAAAAAATAATAATATAATTGGTTTATAGGGTCAATATATGTAATGAAATTATAGAACTAATGATGGAGCAGAAGGCATTTTATTCATAATTTGAAGACAATATGGTTAAGGTGTGTGGATTGTGTGACCTTCAGTAATTCAAAAGTATGCCCTCTAATCAGCATTGAGAGCTAGGAAACATATGGGCATTTTAAGAGGTATAAGGTGGGTAACACAAAGAAGCCCTTTGATCTGTTGGGATATGAAATGTGATGGTGAAAGAAGTACTGAATCAAACCTTTTAAATTAGCAACTACTAAAAGAAACTTATGTGGGCAGAATGATTCTAGTCTGAATATTGAAGGGCAGATGAGACTGAATAGGGTACAACATTAGAGAATGAGTAGAAAAAAAGAAAGCATTTGAGAGATGGAGAGGTGCATGCTACCTTATTGACAAACGTGTTAAGACAAAAGAGCAGGAAGTGCAATTTCTTATCTTCCAATAAGATGTGTTATTTAAACTGACAGTTAAGGCAAGTAAATGTATTGTATCTCGTTCCTAATAATGGAAAAGACAAAATAAGTTAAGTCATCTGTCTGTAGTTTTTGTAGACAATATTTTATTACCGTTTGAATATCTTCTTCACTGTCTGACTGAATTTTAGTTGCCTTATCGTAACAATCACATATTCTCTGATTACCATGTGTAAAGAGAGACTTTTATATCAATGTAAAGTTACCTGGGTACAGCAGGGCAAAATAGGTTTTTACAAAGTATTACAGGTTTTAATATTAGAAGAAAAGAAAAATAACTTCAAAACAAATAAATACATACTGTCCTATTGCTGCCTTATAACTAGCTGTGTTACCCGTCTCGTCCAGGAAATTTCCTAATGGGAATGGGCTTCAGTTATAGTGGCATAGATTAATCGATTATATCAGAAGTACTATGTAACTAACTAGCTATTTTTCTGTATACAGTATTTGTTTTTTTTTTCTTTTTTTTAAATACCAGAGGTAATACTAGTTTACTGGAGTTGCAAACTCTTAAATATCCATCCATCCATTTTCCAACCCGCTGAATCCGAACACAGGGTAACGGGGGTCTGCTGGAGCCAATCCCAGCCAACACAGGGCACAAGGCAGGGAACCAATCCCAGGCAGGGTGCCAACCCACCGCAGGACACACACAAACACACCCACACACCAAGCACACACTATGGCCAATTTACAATAGCCAATCCACCTAACCTGCATGTCTTTGGACTGTGGGAGGAAACCGGAGCGCCCGGAGAAAACCCACGCAGACACGGGGACTCTTAAATATGCTACATACAATTACCCATGAGTAAAATATTTGTGCCATAGAGCAATTTCTGCTTTTCCTATTGACGGACCTTGACTTTTTTAGTTGATAGTTATTGAAAAACAGTTACATGAAATGTTATTCTTTTGAAATGAAATAGTTAATTAGTAGGAATAATGGGAATTTTTGGTATAAATATAATTTCACTGTAGCACATCCTCTAAAAAGAGTTGCTTCAGTAAAATTTGAATATAACTCTTTGATCTGTAATGTTATACCATTACAATGTTTTGGAGGGTTTAGATCAGAAGAAATATATATTAAATCATGGTTTAATTTAGTTTTTAACATACAACATTGATGTTTACAAGCTGCACATTTACATGGTCAATGCAATGACTTGAATGATGTACAGATAAGAACAGATGAAAAAAATATGGTGAACGGTGTCAACCTCCTCTATGCTTGGTCTCTAGAGGACCCATTTACTGAGCTTTGCAGATGTGTGAACTTACCAAGGCATGCTGTCGCTCCTGGCTTATGTTGTACACAGGGCTTGAAGTGGGCCTATACTTTGTGCTTGTACTACTTTGCTTTGCGAACCGGAATGTATCGGCACGTCAAGGTCTGACCTCCAAGGGGACTCTGCAGGTAGTTGTCTGCAGTATTGCATGTATTTCACCACCAAGGGCCAGTTGTCTCGTACACCATTGTTTTTAAGTAAATTTATATAAACATTCTCAACAGTCCATGGGGGACAATCCCTTCCCCCTATGAATTTATAAGTTCATGTAATATAGAGGAAAACAAAACTGTAGCAGCTGAGGACTCAACAGAAGATAAATCTCTACGGGTTCCAAGACCAAAAGACCCCATCACCCCAGACCCCTCAGGGCATTGTAATAAATACAAATTTGTCAGTGATCGTGTTACAGCAATGTAATAATCACCACTAGCTATTTCACCACTGTGCATGTATGACATTATGAAGAGTTAAGAGTTTTATTGCTGTTTCTTATAATGTATCTTTGTTAATTGCCACATTTTTGTTTATAGTGAGATGAATGGTTAACAACATGTGGAAAATGAGAAAACTAAAGAAAACTCAATTTCTTGAGTAAAAAAAAGACTTGCCTAATGAAATATATTGGTTAGGTATTCAGGAAGGATTCAGTCCCCAATAAAGAATACAGTTGTGCAATAAGAAAAGAGTTAAACAGCTACATGTTTTAAATGGTTCTTATATTAGATCATTTTTTGATGCCTGTATATAATTAGTGGTTGAGCCATCAATAAATAATCACATATAAATAGGCCATGCACTACACAGATTGCACTGGCTGATTTACTAGACACCTTTTACAGCAAGGTGAAGGAGGAGGAGTACATTTGTGTGCTGAAGGGCAGGAGATTTACAAACATCACGTGACAGAAAGTGAAATTAAAACGCAAAAACAGCCCACTGTCTGACAGGAGAAGGGAATTGCAATAAATTCCCATTTATTCATGAGGACACAGTAGGGGAGAAGCAGGTATTGTATGGCTGAGAAACTAAGGTCTTTTACTGAATGTAGAAAACCAGGAAGAACAGATAAAAACAGAAGCAATGCGTTTTTGTTTCAAAGCAGAAAATGGTATGTATTCAAAGGTTATTTTTGTCTCTTTATCTAATTTAGCACAAATAATGAATTCAATATAAACAACAAGTACATCAAATACAGGAACTGCACACTAAACTCATTGTTTACAGTATTGATTTACTTGCGCTTAAATTGTTCCAATATATGCTAGCAAATACCCTTTCAGTAAACATCAATTCCAGGTCTCTGACCCACTGAAGTATAAACAGTAAACAGATGCAGCAGCAGGACTATCATACGTTATTGCACTTTCTTTCATGCAACTTACTGTAAACAGTAAGATGCCTGCCTCTCTGCTTATTGAGTTTGTCAGACAGTTGAATACAAAAATAATTTATTTCTTGTATAGACAAAAATCACACAAGGAGTGCCGCAATGAGCTTTAACAGGCCCGTTTTTTTTTTTGACAGCACCACCCTTGGTTTCTTAAGAAGGCAAGGAAAAAATCCCCCAAAAATCCCATTGTAGGGGAAAAAAAAAATAAAGAAATCTTGGGAAAAGCAATTCAGAAATAGACCCCTTTCTAAGTAGGTTGGGTGTGCAATACACAAAACAGAACATAAGTAATCCTCTTCACAGAGGTGAATGGCTGATCTATCATTGCCATAATACTAGGACTGCCTTGGAATGAGTAGTGAATGAGTTATTGCTAAACTGTAATTGTAGATCCAGCTCGGTTTTACTCCTATTAGACCATTGGATTCAGCCACATCGTTTATAATCATACGCTACTATGCCTGGAATATTTCTCCACAAGTAAGCCTGCGATTCGCTAGTGAATCGGAAATCCAAGAATGGCGATCAGTTTCTGTTCCATCCGATATTTGGATGGATGACATATCATGGAGGGTGGGTGCGTCTGGGGAAATGTCATTTAATTCAATAAGCATATCTGTACTAAAGCGGTTTTGTTTTGTGGGTACATGATTCTGTTGCCTTTGCTGACACCGACTGCTGGCAGAGTGGAGCACAGCAAGTTTAGTTTACAGGTTGTGGTGCTCGTGTGCCAGTCACTGAGTCGGGGAAGCCACTGGGTTTGAGTCTGTGACCGTTATGTGATCTATATTACTGGCATAGTGGATTAGAGCAAGTGTAGTGAACAGATTTTGTTGTTTGGGCGCCACCTACTGACTCTGGGAAGCCGCTGCGTTTGACTCTGGGGTGTGCGGCACGGCGCAGTATGTGCCTCGGTGGGAAGCCGCTGCGTGATGAAATATCATGGAGGGTATATGCAGTGGTGTGGGCCGTCGCGTCCGGGCGGCTGTACAACCTGGCATGCACACTTTACCTCAGGTGTAGTTCACAGGTAAAGTTTCCATTTAATTCAATAACCCTATTTGAACTAAAGCGGTTTCTTTGTGTGGGCACCTTCGTTCATTGTGTGTATCCATGACTGTACAGGTTGTGTTGTTTGGACGCTCACAGATTGTGTTGTCTGGGCGCCACCTACTGACTCTGGGAAGCCGCTGCGTTTGACTCTGGGGCGGGCGCCACGGCGCAGCATGTTGTGTTATTTGGGCGCACCTACTGACTCTGGGAAGCCGCTGCGTTTGACTCTGGGGCGGACGCTGCCGCGTTTTGGGAAGCCGCTGCGTTTGACTCTGGACTCTGGGGCGGGCTCCAAGGCCGCAGTGCGCATGCGCCTCGGTGCGTCCGCCGTGCATAAATTAACTGTGGTTTAGTAAGATAGATTGGTTTGCGTCTTATCTATGGAATCATTGCCACCTCAGAAATACAATGCAATAGCACAATAGTAATAATATAAACTACAAAGCAAAATACAAGAATAGATTATATCACTCACTAAATACAGAACTATCACATATCAGGATACAGATTTGTTCAGAGTCCTGGAGACCTCAGCCAACAAGCTGCCTTCCCCCTGTTGGCCATTCTACAGCTGAGTCAGTGCTGGGCCAGCCAATCTGATGAAAGGATCCTTCCACCTGATGATTCCATTGCTCATTTATCAGAGATGACTTTTCCATAGGCAGGCAAACAACTTGGCAGTAGAGCAGTGGCACCAATTGCTGCCTGTGAGTACCAAGAAGAGAAAAAGAGTAGGCGAGGGATAGTAAAAGTTTATAAATATCATATTACTTATGATGCTAGTCATAAAATAATGCTAGATATCCAAATACTGCCCTACATTATTTTATTTTAAGTGACTGTATAGTGCTGTCTAACATATCCATCCATCATTTATTGAATCTACTTAATCCAGTTAATGGCTACAGGTGACAGAGTTTAATGAATGCAAGACAGGACACAACCAAGGGCCTTTGTCTCTAGTTCTTGCACCTTTAGGGTGCGTATCTGAGCAAGGGTAGCAGAGATGGTTGCTACTATCTACAGTATCTATCTATCTATCTATCTATCTATCTATCTATCTATCTATCTATCTATCTATCTATCTATCTATCTATCTATCTATCTATCTATCTATCTATCTATCTATCTATCTATCTATCTATCTATCTATCTATCTATCTACTTCTGAAAACCCTATTGAATAATTATCTTGTGGTGATTTCCTACTTGGTGGGGGTTAGAAAGTGAAAATGGTAATATTACTATATTCACACATATTTATAACAGCAAGCCTTACCAATGACAGTGTTTTGTCCATGATTAATACTCAGCCTTAGTCTAACCTTAGAACTCAAGTATTTGTGACATCCAAATGTAGGTTCTATGCATATTTTGAGATGTGTTGCAAATTAATTATTTTATTATAATTCTCAACCAAAAATCCACTTTGAAGAATTTTAGTCTGTTCATAATACTAGAACTTCCTTGGTATGAGTACTGAATGATTTGCTGCTAAACTGTAATTGTAGATCTAGTTCAGTTTTACTCCTATTAGACATTTTCATAGCTTTTTGATATGAGTGACCATTGGATTCAGCCACATCGTTTATAATCATATGCTACTATGCCTGGGATATTTCTCAGTTGGTTTGCCTCTTATCTATGGAATCGGGAACATTTATTGCTATAAATAATTTAAAATTTCATTATAGGTCCTATTTTGTTTCTTAGGTATCTACATCCTTTGGATAATATTACCTGTAATGCAGGCTAATAGTTATATATTTGAGCGGTTGATATCCAGCTTTTTTTGAACATAAGTGAAGACTTTTCTGATTTTTCATTGATTTTAAGTTGTTTCACTAAAATCCAGATAGCTTGAGTTTTCTTCATTTAAGGATAAAAAGGAAAAAGCAGCATTGTGTAGAGTTTGGTAAAAATGTGAAAACTCTTTGTTTAATTTTTTTTTACTTTCGCCAATAACAAAGTTAATTTTGGCCTTTCTTTGAATAATATCTGATGAGAGCTGATTGGTGAAATTTGCCAAATTTTTTACAGCAAATATGCTGTATTTGAAGTGACCTTGTTCTCCGAATATCCATCTATCCATATATCCTAACTACAGGGTCACGGGGGTCTGCTGGAGCCAATCCCAGCCAACACAAGGCGCAAGGCAGGATACAAACCCACGGGCAGTGTGCCAGCCCACCGCAGGGTACACACACACAACCACACACCAAGCACGCACTAGGGACAATTTAGGATCGCCAATGCACTTAACCTGCATGTCTTTGGACTGTGGGAGGAAACTTCTCCAAATATTTTCCTGAAAATTTGTCATGTAGCCAGCCAGCTTAGGTGAACTTTTTCTTCCCAATGCCCCATGATGCTTTGTGAGGCTAACATGACGTCACAGAATTGTAGCAACAAATGTTAGATGGAATAGTCTCCCATATATTTAACACTGATCCTGGTAGTCAGCTAAAACGCTTGAAAATATGTTTAAACACAAAATGTGCACACAGAAGGAAACTAGAAATCTGTCGGTGTATTCATTTAAATGCCTTTCAGTATGGACATGTATGTGACATGTATGTAATAAATGAGCCTGCGCCTTTAATAATATTACCCAGAGTGCTGTGCAGTCAGGGCCGGATTTTCCTATAGGCTAACTAGGCTTCAGCCTAGGGCCTCAAGATCAACAGGGGCCTACATTCAAATTGTTAGCAAAATTTTATTATCTCTCATGTAATTTACAAACTTAAAAATGGAAGGTGAAAGGGCCTCATAAGTGGAATAGCCTAGGGCCTCTTTTCATATAAATCCGGCCCTGTGTGCATTTGATGTAAACAGGAAGGAGTGAAGAATCTATGTGCTTTAGTGTTGAACACATTTGTTGGCAGTTGCAATAAATGAGCAAAAGTAGCAGAGAAAAAAAACCCAACAAATTATACATTTTAATTTGAGATGGGTGAATACCTGTTATGAAATCTGTGTGTGTGGGGGGGGGTATCTTCAGTGAATTCATAAGATCTATCTGCAAGAAATTTTAGTATTCTGATATTTAGTTCTATTAATTTTATCTTATTGCTTGTTGGGACAGTGGTTGACACTGCTGCTTCACAGCTCATTTCACATTTTTGACCACATTAATTGGTCCATCATGATTGGCAGACATTTCCTTAGCTTTCTGGGACACTTAAAAGATCATTGCGGCATTATAATCCACTCAATACTAGTTCAGTTTCTCCTTCCCCATTAACTTCAGTGCATTTCGCTTAGTTTGGGGAAGTTCTGAACATTTCATTAATTTCACTGAACGCGAGGCGAAGCAAATTTAGTGGGAACCACTCATCACTAATTTAGAACTAACATATAAATGACGCTTCTACATATTTTTATTTAAGGAATATGTCTCATCTCCATCCTTTTATTAATTTTGTTACTGCTGAAACTATTAATTGTGCTCTTTTTTTCTTCTTTAAATTATTTCAGTACTTTATGTAGTGTTTTTCCATAAACAATTCATACATAAATTGTTCTCTTTAAAATCATGCAATGCTGCGATCTTACAGCCTAGCTCAGCATTATCTACACTTGCTTCCTATAGAACAAAGTAGTCATTATTAAATTTTACTCTTAGCTTATAAAAAAACTACACATTAAATCTTCTTTGTATTTATCGGCCTTGATTAATTGCTATGTGCCTAAAAAATCTCTCTTTTCCGCTGTTGCTCATTTTTTGTTTGTTCCAACATGCATGTTTAAAATGTTTGAAGATCGTCCTTTTAGTAATTTTGTTCCCAAACTTTGGAGGCTTAGAAAGCCTCAGTCCTTAGAGGTGTTGAAATAAAGACTCTAGGATTAATTATGTTTTTAATGAATTATGAAATTTATATTTTGGTCTTGTTTAATGCGATATTTACATATTTTAGATAGCCAATTATTGTTTTATGTTTTTGCAGTTAATGTATTTTAATGATATAAGCTGCCTCAGATTCTCATAGTGAAAATGAAATAAAAATCCTTAAATCTGATTTTTACAGATGTTATTGTCAATTTTTCTTGTTACTGGAGGCAATTGGGCATCATTCCCATGGCCACATTACAGAGACAGCAGGAAGCATGCTGTGACCACAAATGTTTAAATTAAATGCTCTTTGCTACTGTGAACACAGTAGCATATTTTATTCTGTTATATAAATGTTATTTGACATTTAAAAATACTGTGTCAGTTATTTTAATGATTGCAAGGGTATGGAATGTCAAGGCCCTGATATCCATTGTGAGCAAGCTGCCTCTAATGACTTCAGAATGTACAGCAAGGTGACTCCTGACCCAGTCATAGAACCCTAAGAACAGTGGAGTGCTTCACATTTAGCTGAAATGTGGGAGTAGGTTTCACATTGGGATGATTTGTATGTAGAATGTAAAGAGAGAAGGTTAGTTGGCAAGTTACTAGACAGCTGATGTTTTTTGATTAAATCCAAAAGCTCAGGTATGCTTTTGTTCATTCATTCATTTTTCAAACCTGCTAAATACAATGCAATGCAATACAATCAACCATTTGTTTCATGGATTTACTAGTACCTATTAGTTACAGTTGTTTTCTGCTGCTAAGATCTGGCACTAGATTATTCCCAGGAGAAAAATGTTGATTCTAGCCTTTTGTTGTAGACCAACCCCTTGGCAATAAGGTTTCTTCTATGGAGGAGAAGTTTAACATAAAGCTTTTAATGTTGCAGAGAGAGCAAAGAGTTCACTAAGTTTTAAAGGAAAGAGTGAATATTTTGCCACTGGTTTCTTGAAGGCTCATACGCCTTTTTGATGATTGGTACAAATTAATGCCCATCAAAGTTGGCAAAGGTTGAGTTGGTTACATTTTTGTTACTAACTAAGGAAATAAATAGTACAAAAACAGTACAAGAGTGCTCCAAGTCTGGATATACTAGTACAGCTGCCATATGATGGTGATTGATATCGTGTTTCCAGATCTGTACACCAAAGACACCGCTGTAGAAGTTCCACAGAGAATTCGAGCTTTGGCTGAAGTTAGAAGGGAAGTATCAGTAAATGGATAGCTACAGCTCAGGGTTTAAACTACAGAGAAAGTCTCATACGCTAAGCTGGATAAAAGAGCTATACCACTTTGATCAACACACACAAGGCAGGGTTCTGCAAGCTAGGGAAACTTAAGTTCTCAGCACAGGAAAAGCCGGCAGTGGCACTTCACGGTAGAGAAGGTATCCTTAGACAGCTAGGCTTAGATGAATTCAATGTTGTCATCCTCAGAGCTGGCATCAAGGATCTCCAGCTGCTGATATACAGAAAAATATGTGGCATCCTCAAAGGGAGAGAGCCCTATCAAAATGAGTCCTCCTCAGAGAACAGAAAAGGGCAAACCAAAATGCAAAGGAGCCTGTCTAGGGTTTTATTCCTAAAGTTGAAGTTAAAGTTCTGGTACTGTGCATATTAGTTTCCAATCATAATTTAGTTAGTCTTTATAGTTATCTCTGTCCCAGTTAAAAATCTGGAATCAAGTTAGCAGACACTGCCTCTGCATTACCAGAAATTATGTTAGTAGAGGCCCTTTGCTGGTTGGCTAGGGGCAATGAGGGTGACTGCACACCCACTCTTATCAACTTAAGCAAAGTGTTTGCCTTTTACATTGTATTGTGATATTCTGTATGATATGGCATGAACATTATCTATCCATCCATTTTCCAACCCGCCGAATCCGAACACAGGGTCACGGGGGTCTGCTGGAGCCAATCCCAGCCAACACAGGGCACAAGGCAGGGAACCAATCCCGGGCAGGGTGCCAACCCACCGCAGGACACACACAAACACACCCACACACCAGGGCCAATTTAGAATCGCCAATCCACCAAACCTGCATGTCTTTGGACTGTGGGAGGAAACCGGAGCGCCCGG
>NC_041396.2:105040167-105065167 GCF_900747795.2 Erpetoichthys calabaricus | reverse complement strand
TTTCCAACCTAGAAGACCTCTCTTGAGATCCGTTTAATCGCCTCGTTGATTGCATGTCTTCCAAGGTAGTTTCAATACCCATTTCCTGCACCGAGTTATCTCCCCTTTTATGAGTGACTGTGTTAGTGGCCATACTTCGTACAGGTCTTTGAACGCACTGAATACTTGTAACTGGTGTCGCCCGTCGGCTACTTTCGACAGGGAATGGAAGCAATTGTCGAGTAACAAAAATTATTTGTAAGTGATTTCGCATTGAAGAAATAGTAAAAACTTGATCACTTGGGTCAATACCTAAAGAAATACACACAGCAAATGCAATTGAGAATACACCAGAATCTGTATGATTTAATTGTTGCTGTGCGTCTTCATAAACTATGGGAGGTTTGTAAGGAAACAAAGCATGAAAGAAACGAAGCTGCTCTTCGGTGAGGTTGAATTTTTTATCAGCGTTTAAACTGTCATAGACATGAATTACAGCACCATCATAATAGGTACACACCCAGTGAGTCACTCGTTCAGTAGCTGCAGAAGGTAATATTTGAATATGTTTTGCATTTTGTGGAATGGGCATTATAGGTATGTCAGGAGTCCACATTAGCAAAACCTCTTGAGGTTGGAAAATTGTATGCGCAGCTAAAATTTCATTGAATTTGCTCATGTGATCTGTTGATAAATAATCATTATTTACCAACTCATTCATTGCAAAATCTGACAGTGGTAAGATCACTCCTTCCACAACACTAAACACAAACACTAAGTAGACACTAACACTAAAAAACGGCAACACCGCCGGGAAGAACACTAAATGAGAAGTCTACTAAACTTCTTTATTATAACTGCTTTATTATAGCAGGTGAGAGGACGCTGGTGCACGCTTGTTGTTGCCGCTCCTCCTTGTTAACAACACTTTTCGCAAAATTCGCCTTAATTCTGCACTTTCTTACGCTTGTTTTATTTCGTTTATTGTATGTATAGTTCGTGGATACAGCCGAATCAAATTGCATGGATTTGGCTTAATGTTTACAGATTTTATGGACTCCACTTTACTGGGAACAGCTGATTCAGACCTATGAACATTTCTTTGTACCTGGCAATCTAGCACCTCGGGATGATCTGTCTTCGTGATTATATTCGCTATGCTGATCTGCTTCCGTTTTATCTTACAGTACTTTACGACCGGGAACTGATCTGATGTTCATACTAACCTGGCTTATGGCTTATGGCTCCGGGGCGATTACGCCTGAAATTACCAAGCATTACTGTTTATGGCTGTGTATTGGAACATCCAAATCCTGCTTCCTCCTCCTGCTGTGCTTTCTACTGCTTGCTATCGCCACTCACTTACGCTACCACACCCGCCTGTCCTACTGGCTCCGTTGTGCTGTGCTGCTTCTACACTGCTATCAGCTAAGTATCACTCACTATTTTAGCGCTTTGAGTACTGAGAAAAGCGCTATATAAATGGAATGAATTATTATTATTTATTATTAAACACTAAAGTACAAAAACGAAGTAGAAAGTAACACTAAACCGCAACACCGCCGGGAACACCGGCACACCACGTCTACTAAACACTAAGAAACACTAAGTAGAAACACTAAAGGAAAAAATACTATTCAGTAAGTACCGCGTCTACTAAACAGTAAATCAGTAAAGGAGACAGGACTAAACACTAAGGAGAAAGAACGGCAAGACTGCGCCAGCTGCGGAGTTCAGCTCGGAACGAAATGAAGTGAATGAAATGAGGTGAATGGGAGGGGATATGATCACGTGACTCCAACACCCGCTTTAACTCTCCGTCCCTCCACAAACACAGTCTATCGGATCCCAACTCTCCTTTATATATATAGACAAAATACCCGCGCTTCACAGCGGTGAAGTACTGCTTTAAAATTTTAAATAATAAACTGAGGGAAAATATACCAATAATTATTTGTTAAGGATCTCTTTGTATACCATGTTGTCAGTTCGCCCCTCTGGTTGTAATATGACCAAGCTGTGCGGTGAGCTTACTCTTGAGCATGCAACATATACTTGGCTATGTGAATAGCAAATCAAGAACGGCAAGACCGCATCAGCTGCGGAGCTCAACTCGGAGTGAAATGAAGTGAATGAAATGAGGTGAATGGGAGGGGAGATGATCACGTGACTCCCCCATCCCCCTTAACTCTCCATCCCTCCACAAACACACAAAGACAGTCTCTCGGATCCCAACTCTCCTTTCGCACACCACGTCTACTAAACACTAAGAAACACTAAGTAGAAACACTATATATAAAAAATACTATTCAGTAAGTAGCGTGTCTACTAAACAGTAAATCAGTAAAGGAGAAAGGACTTTAAACACTTAAGGGAAAAGAACGGCAAGACCGCACCAGCAGCATAGCTCAGCTTGGAGCGAAATGAAGTGAATGAAATGAGGTGAATGGGAGGGGAGATGATCACGTGACTCCAACACCCGCCTTAACTCTCCATCCCTCCACAAACACATAAACACAGTCTCTCGGATCCCAACTCTCCTTTATATACAGTATATAGAAGATACTGTATGTTTTAGTATTTTGTATTTGATATACAGTGTCCCTAGGTATCTTGAAAGTTGTTTTTAAATAAAATGCATTGCTATTATCATTATTATTATTATTATTATTATTATTATTATTATTATTATTATTATAAGATAGCAGATTCTGTGAAAATTACATTTTCAAAAAAATGTTTAAACATCTGTCTATTATAAAAGAAAATCTTGAGACGAGACAATTGCCAAGAGATTTTTTCAAGTCCCACCCACCTCTCAACCATTTCCAACCATGCCCACGGTCCTCTCACCTCTCATTCGTGTGAATGCTTTTGTCAGACACAGTTTCTGCACTCTCAGCTCTTATAAATTTTTACATTTTCCTCACTTTAAATTCCCAATAAAAGAAGATTTATTATGTCCAAATCTTATTGAAGAATTTCATCCCGAAGGGTTATCAACAGAAGAAATGAGTACACAGGCAATCCTAGCACCAAGAAACGATGAAGTCAAATGAATTAATGTGAAAATTGTCGATTGGTTACACGGCAATGACATGTAAAATTTTAACAGGCGACAAAAAAGGTAATGTAGTACATCTTCCGCAGAGAACATTAGACACCAAAGGATATCTTGATATGCCATTTGTATTAAAACATTTACAATTTCCCATTAGAATAGCTTTTGCTATGACATTTAACAAATCACAGGACAAAATTTTGAAAAAGTCGGTTTATTTATTAGAGAGAAAGAAACAATATTCACTCACGGGCAGTTATACGTTGCATTGTCACAATGTAAGTCCAAACAGAATCAAAATTCAATGCGATATTGATGAAAATTTAATTTAAAAAATTGATTTTACTGAAGCTTTACAGTAAAAATGTAAGTTTAAAAAATATTTGTATGTTAATTTCAAACCCAAACAAAACGAAAACATATAATGCAACGAATACCTCTAACGCAACATTAAACATAATTTTCTTTCAATTAATTAAACCACCTACACCTGAACACCAGCAAAACCAAGGAGCTGGTGGTGGATTTTAGGAGGACCAGGCCCATCATGGACCCCGTGATCATCTGAGGTGACTGTGTACAGAGGGTGCAGACCTATAAATACCTGGGAGTGCAGCTGGATGATAAATTGGACTGGACTGCCAATACTGATGCTCTGTGCAAGAAAGGACAGAGCTGACTATACTTCCTTAGAAGGCTGGCATCCTTCAACATCTGCAATAAGATGCTACAGATGTTCTATCAGATGGTTGTGGTGAGCGCCCTTTTCTATACAGTGGTGTGCTAGGGAGGCAGCATAAAGAAGAGGGACGCCTCACGCCTGGACAAACTGGTGAGGAAGGCAGGCTCTTTTGTAGGCATGGAGCTGGACAGTTTGACATCTGTGGCAAAGCAACGGACACGAAGCAAGCTCCTGTCAATCATGGGGAATCTACTGCATCCACTGAACAGTATCATCTCCAGACAGAGGAGCAGCTTCAGCGACAGACTGCTGTCACTGTCCTGCTCCACTGACAGACTGAGGAGATCGTTCCTCCCCCACACTATGCGACTCTTCAATACCACCCGGGGGGGTAAACGTTAACATTATTCAAAGTTATTGTCTGTCTGTATACCTGCATTGTTATCACTCTTTAATTTAATATTTTCTTTATTAGTATGCTGCTGCTGGAGTATGTGAATTTCCCCTTGGCATTAATAAATTATCTATCTATCTATCTATCTATCTATCTATCTATCTATCTATCTATCTATCTATCTATCTATCTATCTATCTATCTATCTATCTATCTATCTATCTATCTATCTATCTATCTATCTATCATGTTTTACAAATTTTTACTATGGTTAATTACTCGCTGTAAAATAGTTAGTACTATTATGCATATGTAGCAATTCCCATGAAAATAGCAATCTGTTTGAAATGTACATCCGCTTCCCTATATGCGAGCAGCAGATCTGTGAAGTGGCTAGCGCGTAGCATCTGCCGGGGGTTGGTGAGCAAAGCAAGCAGGGGGCAGAGCCCCCTAGTTTTTTAAAAATAAGTTTCATTTGTTTTATGACATAAGTATTTTTGAAGCTGAAACATGGCAGTCTTTCTTAACATTAGTTGGGGTGGAAACAACTGAAAATCAAGTATTTGTTAGAAATCTTTTGCTCTTAATCAGTATTTTCTTTTTATCTGTTCTTATTCCTTCAAAATAGCCAGGAATTTATATATAGAAGGTTAGGAAGATATATTTTCACTGCCCAGAAGACAGAAAGCTGTTGTTTTCTTTTTAGAAATATGTAAGGTCAGGTTGATCCATCCAATTGTCTTGACCTTGTAACAGATAAGCAAACAGTAAAATAATACACACCCTTCCTTTATGAAAAAAAAGCATGTGCCACAATTTTGTTGGCAACAAAATGGCAGAAAACTTCTTGGAACTAGTTGAGGAGCCTCTCTTTTTCTACCTAGCACTTGAGTACAAAATATCTTTAAAAATCCTTTTCCTACACTATCATTTGGAGTTTTTCTCAGAGAACATGGGAGAAGTCTCTGGTGAACATGGGGAGAGATTCCACCAGAACAAATTGAGAAACATTATAGTGGAAACTAGAGGTTATGTTAGCAGACATCTGTTGGTCATTTGATCGTGAATCACTTTCAGAGGATTATAAGAGGAAAAAAAACTAATAAGTAGCTACCTTTTGTAGGTAATGAATACATTTAAACAATTTTCTCTAAAACAATGTTTTTATTTTATCCTTTCCTTTCTCAATAACTGAATGTGATAGAGCAATTCTGTTGCCAGATTTGGATTCAGCACACTCAGATCTATTAAGAACACCTAAAATTCATGACAGGAGCAAAATCATTTTTCTTTACAGACCAGTGTTATCATTTTTTCCTACAGGTTCAGTTGCCAAGGAGTGATGCCTCTAACAGCAAGCACTACAGGAAGGTATTAAGGACAAAAAACATTTTAATTATTCTGAATGTAAAATAAAAATTCTACATCCACTATCAATGAATGTCAATAAACTGCAGTTTGATTTTTTTTCAGTTGATTTAAAATTTGAATTTGTAGTCACTCAACCCATAATCTTTTGATGCAAAAACATCATGTTCAATTCAATTCAGCCGCTCTTACAATAGTATTGGCCAATTGTAAAAAGCAAAGGATTCTATAAAAATTCCCATATCCAGGGAAACTGGTAGCCACTTAATGGATTAGTCTTTAAACATCAAGTAAAGAAGTTTCTCTTAAAAATAAGTTACTCAGTCTGATATAATAACCAAAATTTGTTATTTAGCCTAGGTTACAGGCCTGGGAGCCTTTATAGCTGTATTGCCCTCAGTTGCAGAGGCAATGTTGCATCATTCACAATATCAGGAAGTGTATTGTCCTTCTCAGGTTCTGTGTCCCTCCTTCACAGGTTCTGTGCCCCTTTAATGTCCTGAAATTCATGAATTGAAATGTTGTCATTCATTTCATGAGGTGTGAAAGGCTCCTTTGTACCTCTGGGGACCCTTTTGAATATGTTGTTCTCTAGAGACCTCCGGTCCTCTCCTGAAAAGAAAGAACATATTCTAAAACATCTGCAACTCATCATCAATTCCGCTTGAGCAAACTGTGGCAGATTATTAAATGACAATAATAAAGAATAATACAAAAATTGAAATAAATTATCAAAGGCGGAAAAATCCTTAATACTGTAGAAACATAAGAAGATCATAATCACAAATTCATAAAGCACACAGCCATCATTAAAACTGCTTTCTAGTTTTTCACTTTTTAAACTTTTCTTTTCTCATTAATCCAGTTCAGGGTGTTGGGGCTGGAGCCTGTGCTGGCAGCTTTGCACACAATACAGCAGCCAATACTCTATAGGACACAAGCCATCATAAGGCAGATTTCTGCACTCACCAGCTTCAGACATTGGGGGACAATTTAGAATGAACAGTTAAACTAGTAAGCATGTCTTTGGGATTGCCAAGAAAACCGGACAATCTGGAAAAAAATAAATGCAAACATGAGCAAGGTGTGCAATCTCCACAAAGGTTATCTCTACTCTGGCATTTCATTAATTTATATATTACAGTATATATATTATGTTTATTATTGTAACAGGTCTTTATCCAGGCTGGCCACATAACACAGATAAAGGGATAGAAGCAGATGCCACTAAAGGGTGACATAAATTCTTTTTCGCTTATCTTATGTATGATTTTGCGCTATGCTACATGTTTCTGATTGATTCAAGCTAAAATGGATGCTCAGTTCTGTCACACCATATTAGACAAGTTGGCATTGGATTTTGTTGTACATTCTCCATGTAGGAACCAAACTGCAGCAGAGGGTTATGGAGCTAAGAAATGGCAAATTAGTTTCTTTCACCCACCATCTCCTGCCTCATTCCTTTGGTTTAGTTACAATATGTTTTATATTGGTGCTGCATGTGATGCGTACTATGCAATGGAGCTTTACATTTTTGCGTTGCTTTCTCCTGAATGTAATTTGTTAGCAAATTCCTTACTTTATTGTATGTAACTCAGTATCAAACATTTAGCTATGCTTTGAAGTGGGAGAATATTCCGGCTATATGAAAGCAATCAAGAACAAATACTTTCATTGATTTATTGTTTCCAAGCTTATTGATTAAGATGTTATTTATTTAGTGTTCTGTAACAGGGTTTCAGGAAAAATAGATTATAAATTAAAGATGGATTTATTTAATTGATTGATGATTCAGTGGTGACAAACTGTGCTTTTTTTGCACGTGATAGACAGAAATCTGACACTACATTTAACATGCCAATAAGAACATTTCATTTTTCAAGATATAAAAGAAACATTCTGTAAAGAAATCTGTCAACATAGCATTACACTCTAAACAGTTAGATGATGCAGGAACATGCTATAGTACATTTGAAGAAGGCAGAAAACACCATTTGTTGGGCAAGGATTAAGAGCTTAGTAGGAATAAACCTTATTGCAACTAACTAGCAGCATTTTCACTGTCCAGTTATATGAGATGATAAGTGTAGATTAAAAATATGCTACAGCCGTTTCCTAACATGTTGCACAGCAAACTGCATTAAAATATAATTGGCTTTTACAGCTGAACAAGTGTGGCACAGCCCCCATCGACCAGCAGATGGCGTTGTGGTGCAAACATTAGATAGGCAGTAAATTCACTCAGTAGTTTAATGTATTATAGCAAACTGAATCATAATCACATTTTTTAACTTTACTATTAGTAAGCTAGTTAAGCATCCAGTTATCAAGCTTATGATGGAGGTGTCATAATGTTATAATGATGAAGTTGGAACCGTGTTTAGCCATATAGTAATGGTCGAATAAGGAGTGAAGCATGGAACTCAGTACTTCATTCTGTGTTGTGGTGTGTATGTACATATTGAGGACCTTTCTAGAGGAAGTGTCTAGAGGAAGTATCTGTTCCAACTGTTACAAGAGACAGATTATCTGGATTTCTGCCTTGTGCCACTAATGTCATAATTTCCTTCTACTTCTCATTATAAAATCTCAGGGAAAACATAAGAAATAAAGGAACTGAAAACTCCAGATGACTCGGAACCTGTTCCACTCTTTTTTAAGCATGGAGCAAGACTATCTAGCAGTACCTGTGAAGTTCCCTAGAAAAGACATGGCTGCTATCTCTTCTGATGACCACTTCTGATGAATAAAAAAGATAAGCTGGAAAGAATGGCTGTAAAAGCCAGCTGCAGACATCCTAGGAGATAATCTTATCATTCTCATAGTGGAGAATCTGTAACGATTACCCTAGCTTAAAACATTGGACCTGGCTGTTCTGTCACTTCTCCCCTCCCAGCTTAGTATTAAAGAAAAAACAAAAAGAAACATTTGTGGAACAACACAAGAAAGAAATTTATAAACTTAGATATATTTAAACTAAACATTTACCAACTTTTACTCACTACCACACCAAAACAAAATGAAGTCCCCTTTAACCATCCCTCAAGCAAATGCCCATCCCATAACAAATACTCCCCTCAAACACCCCAAATCTCCACTTTTTTGTTACAAAGGATGGCCAGTCCCAACCAACCCCACATATATATACATAAATATACACAAACAATTTCAATGTGTCGCCCCTGAGCAGGAGAGGCACATATATACACACAAATATAAACAAGATATAAAAGACATACATTTATACATATATATATATATATATATATAAATATATATATTTCACAAATTCATTTCGAAGGGTTATTGTCCATTGGATGGAGAACAGTGCGACGAGGGCAGTCAGATTGTGAAGGATGACGGTTTTATCCTGAAACTGTTAAAAAAAATGTCCCAGATCTCACCCTCCAAAAACTGGCAATCCAAAGCCTATGGACAGTCTGAAGAAAGAAATAAAAAAGAAGGCATGCAGGTGGCCACCTCACTAACCTTTCCCCAGTGTTCGAGGCGAGACATTTCTGCTTTTTTTTTTCCTTGGCATCAATAGCGTCCTCCCTATCTCCCTTGCTACATAAAGTAACTTTTCCTCATTCGATCACTTCCTTCTTGCCGATTTTAATTTCAGTGCTCGGACCCTTCATTAGCTGTCCAACCGGAACAGTGTTGTTTGTTGGCCTTCCATATCCCGCCCATGGAGGAAATGCTGTCAATCACTGCCTTGCAATTCCCAGTCATGAACTGCGAAAGGCTCCACCACCTGAATCTGAGTGGAAGACTCCGGCAGTGGCTAAAAGCACACAAAAGTGTAAAAAAAGGTAAAACTCCTTATGTGGCAGTGCTACAAATCTTTCTGTCCTATAGGCGGATAGACTGACTAGGGACTATTTGCCATTCAGTGACTAATAAACAGTACCAGTATGACTAATACATCATTTTCTGGTTGTTCTGTGGTGTGTAGGAGCTAGTTTTGGCAGGCAGGCACCAACCACCTTTGTGGTAGAATAGAAAACACTTGGTGGCCTTTACAATAAGGTTCAGTTGTATTTTCTATTTCAGGATAGTCTGTTTGGCATTAAAACCATGGGCTGAGATTATCTGATTGTTTCCTTTGCATACCCAATTTTTAATGATTGAATGCTTTCTTTCTGGCTGAATCAAGGAATAGTAAACTTTGTACTATCTGAAAGTCTGAAAACGTAAAGAGAGAGTAATAAAATATTGCCGGATTAATTATCTGCAGGGAAACACAGTGCATACACTGTACTAAATTAAACTTATGATGAAGCAAATGAAAATAATGATCAGCTGTGGAAATATAAGACAGTGCTTAATTAATATTTTCAGGCATATGTAACTAAATGTCACGGTCACATTGCAGTTGATTGAAAATTTTAATTATCTTGATTTCCCCAGCTTCATTAGTCAAAAAGAGCAATGAATTATCATGGGGTTTTATGTAAATTCATCTTCATAGTCAGGCCTTTTTTCATTGATTTTACTCAGGTCACATCATACTTTAAATGTGAATTACACGGATCTGCATGTTGACCAGACCATGACAAAGAAGGAAATTGGGAACTTTTTAATAACTAATGCTGCTGTTGTAAGCAATCATGAGCAGAAATGGAAATCTCAGGTGTTTCCTTTGTCATTGCGCAAATGCTAAGGAGATTCTCGGTAAATAAAATTATCCTTCTGGTCATTCTCATGGAGCTTTAATTAAACATTCTTTCAGTTAATGGTATCACTCTATTCATTTATATTATTCAGAACTAAAATGTGTGTTTCCATTAAAAGTCTTACACCAGGCCCTATTACTTGATAACAGTTTAAACATCCTTAAATCGTTATAAGCCACAAGCTTTGTCTGACTTTAAAACTCAATGTGTTTTTCAAATAAAAATGAATGCAATTCACCTTGTCTAATGTTCAATTATCCACATTAACACTGTCTCAATACAAAAAATGAAAAGCATTTCAAAAAATCTAAACAAAAGGCTTTAGAGACAGACAGAAGTAAGCTTTACATAAATACGCACAACAAAAGGTAAGTCTTCTTTAGTATACAGCAAAATTTTATAGAAAGAGAGTGCATCATGAAGAATTTCTTCTGTGAACCAACTTGTTCATTTTAATTTATATTCTTGAGATTACTTGGATTACTGTCTTTATGCTATTAATTCCTTTGCAAAGCTGAAAATATCCTCTATTTCTAAACCTCCTCTATAATATTGCTTTGCCTAAATGTATTTTAGATATGCATCTTGACTATAAATCTAGCACATTATTACATAAATAAGGGAATAAACACACTTAACAAGGGCAGTGAATGCATTGAAGACTCAAACGCATAGTTAACAGTTGATATATTAGGACCAACAGACCCTTTGAAATAGTGCTTTGAGGCTATCAGTTATGGAAAATCACGTGAGGGAACACCAGAAAGTGAGCATTAACTGTAAAATCTCATCAGTCAAAGGAAGTTGTTACCTTAGACAGTAAATTAAACCAGTGCTTCTCAAACTCCTGGAGACCCCATCTGGCTGTACATTTTTGTTTCAAAAAGCTCCTGCTTTTAATTTACACTCCTAGTCTAATTAAATAAGCTGTTATTTCCCAGTTTTTTTGTTTTGGGTTTAATGTAGAAGTTACAAACTGCGACATGGGGATAATTTACCATTTTTTTATGTTTGTTTTTAAGATTTACATCACCGTCATGATTTTCACTCTGCTTTACTAGATGTTCTAGTTATTTAAGCCTTTATTTACTATTTGTTATAGTTATGATTTTCATAGCCTTCATTTAGGGTTTGTTCTGATCTTTATCTGATTTCATCAGATAAACATTTATTTTAAACTTCAGTGTACTTCACTCTATAATAACTCTACTATACTACACTATTATACTTGTATTTAAATAACCAATCTATATGAAGCTGAATTGCTTTTACCAGATATAAATCTGCTTGGCTTGGATTTTTTTCTTTTCTGCTGCTGTAATATGAACAAGCAAAAACAAGTTATGCATCTGATTGAAAAATTATATAGGACAATGACGGAGGCAATGAAAGTGAGAAAAGAGTAAAACTGTAAGATTTTGTTTAAGATTTTAAGATTTAAGATTTTACATAACTACAGCTGATTTTTTGCATTTATTATTGTCAACAGATAACATAGAGAAAAATGTCTGCTCAACTTATGTACCCAGCAGTAGGCAATTGTAGCTGTAAAAGATGGCTTGAGAATTGCAGCTTAGATAAAATATTTTTGTACATCCCATGGTGAGCACTTAAGAGACCTCATCATTATATTCATAGGATTGTCAAGCAAAAGACTCCATGCTCATCCTAATTGCTAGATTTCCCTCAGATTCAGTACATTGCTGTGCAACTTGGCCAGCTATTAATTGAGCCAAAAACTGTACTCCAGAGGAAGCAGAGACCTGAGCTGATTTTCATCAGTGAAGCTAGGCTTGTTCATGAAGGCTCTTACAACTATGGCTGACTACCAGAAAAGTGGTAGTCCCTCGTACCAAGTGTAAAACTAAGGGGGACAGGGCTTTTGCAGTTGCTGCTCCTTGCCTGTGGAACTCTTTACCTCATTACATAAAGGAGTCGTCTACAATTGAACTGTTCAAAACAAGATTAAAGACTCATTTCTATTCACTTGCTTTCCGTGACCTTCAGTAATACTGATGGTTTCCTCATTGTGATTATGTAATCTTACTTCTATTTATTATTTATTTTATTTATGTTCATTTATTTTATTTCTATTTATGTTATTTATGTTAATTGTATGTTTTTCCTTCTTTTATTGTAAAGCACTTTGGCCACAGCATTCCTATGTTGTTTTAAATATGCTATATAAATAAATTGACATTGACATAAGCCTTAATAAACTTTGATTCTCTTTAGATATCAATTATTCATTTGAATGACATGTTCAAATGGTACTTCTCACTAGAGCTCCCAACATGTCATCTGTCCTCATCCTTCTAGATCTCTCCTCTGCCTTCGACACAGTCAACTGTTATGGGTTTTGACTATGACAATTTTTTTTGACTTTGATTTTCAGGTTTTATTTTTGGATTGAAGAAAGTGGGGTTTGACTTCTGATTTTGATCGCTGCGTGTATTTTTGACAATGTCTCATTTTCTGATCCATCTCTTTCAAAATAATGTCTCCACATAGGGGTCAGTATACTAATGAGCACATTACTGGGTCTGACTCTGAAGTAGTTGCAGCTTTTTGCCACTGTGTCATTTGAAAAACAACAAAAGAGTTAAGCATTTAAAGCTATAAAAAAATGTAAATATTTATAAGTGTCATATAAATATAAAATCATACTGCTGTGCTTTTCTCGAAGCAGAATAAGAAATGCTAATTAAATTAAATTTATTGGAGGTAAAATGACTGGCAGATTTTGAAATGGTTTGAAACAAAAAACTACAGCCACATAGGGTCCCCTGGACTGAGTTTGAGAACTACTGAACTAGACCATCATACGAAAGAGTACTTTTTGTGGATAGTTAAGCAAGAAACTTTTCGTTTTTGGAGAAATAAAAAATACATAAACATTCTTAATTATTACATTGAACACACTTTGTACCTTCAATGCAGACTCTGAAACCCCCCCGATAAAATGCATGCTTTTAATAGTCAAACTCAACTTTCAGGGAAGGTGAGAAGAAATCTGTGTTATTCTGAAACCATGCCGTTAATAAATACAATAGTATGCAGCAAGGCAATGCACATGTTTTCCAAATTGCCCAGAAAGCAAATAAGTACGCATTGCTTTTGTGAGATAAGCTTGTCTTTAAAATATTACAAACTGATACAAGAAAGTCGTATAATCAACCATTTTAAAGAATTATTTTGATGTCTGCCATTAATCATGGTAATGAGAAAAACTTTCATAAGGGGACTAAGGAGATGTATTAAACGATACAACAAATCTATGTTGTTCAGCAGTTTGCTGATAAGTGATTTTTATCCCTTCCAAAGTGAAAACGGTGAACAAGCCCTTGCAGTTTATCATCACCCAAAACAAATGTATGTAATTATTTCTTTTCTTGATAACGGTCAAAAAAATATATATCCTCAGGAACATTTCAGCTACCCTGTGACCCTTAATGGGACTTAGCTGGATTGGAAATAGATGAATGGAATAATAAAAGAGAAATGCATAAAAACAAAGGATACCAGGAGGAAAGGTTCTCAGCAGCATTAGAGAAAACACATAAATTAACTTGTAGTGCATTCATTTGAAAAATATTGGGTAGTTCAAAATGATTTTAAATCTGAATATTTTCCTTATTCATTTAACCTCATTGACATAAATTATTCACATACAGAAAAAAAGATTCAGAATTCTTTTGAAGAAAGCCCACACATAACTTATGTTTTTAGACACTATGACATTAAATGCCAGAAATAGAAGTTATATCTAATATATCAGTTTGCAACATATGGGAATACCTGTACTGCACTTACATTTTTGCTAAAGGCAACATGTCAGCCAAGTAACAAGAGTTATATATTTCTAACTAGTGATCAAGTCTATAAATATGGGAGATTCCCTCTGGTCATATTGTCACATGTATGAGATACAGTTTGTCACTGCAGAAAACAAGCAATCGTTTTCTTGTGAAAGCTGCAGTAGTCTTTTAAAAGGTGTATCTTCCGATTCTGCGTCACTATTTCATTAGTAAACCTAGTAACCTCAGAGAATACAAACAGATTACAACTTGGGGAAATTATATACAGTATATGGCAACAGAGTTATTGCTACATTTCTCATACTTACTTGTGCTTTCCTTGATCAGATTAGATTAGATTAGAGTAGATTGGATGCTTTATTTGTCCGTAAGGGGAAATAAAAATTTTAGCAAAGCTCAAGAAAGAAAGAAAGAAAGAAAGAAAGAAAGAAAGAAAGAAAGAAAGAAAGAAAGAAAGAAAGAAAGATATGATAAGACAAACACAAAACAAAACACACATTAAAAATTCCGGCTTGCATAACAAACAGCTGCTACTGTCAATACAGTCTTGTAGGTAGCAGTAAGATGAAGTCGGAACTGCTTAGCTTGTACTACAGGTTTATATTTAAAGACATTAATATTTGGATAGAGCAGTGTCCACAAAAGGAACAGGCCCAATAGTCCTTGATTCTTTCTTTGAAGTCATCAAACATTAAGAATGATTCATCATACAGATATTGGCACAGACGTAATCATTTCTGTTGCTCAGTCACTAACTTATTTTCCCAGGCAGTGACATGGATGAATTCAGTCTGCAATTCAGTGCCTGGATCATACATTTAGTTTAAATTGTACAGTGCTCCCTTTTTCTTCACTGCACATTTACATAATCTCCAGTCCACCTCTTGCTTTTTTCACTCTGTCTGATGAAACCCATCCAGCTTTAAAATAGAACCTGAAATAAAAGGTGTAAGACAGCTCTCTGCAGTATCCAACTATCACAGTATTTGAATTTGCCATGACTTGCTATGAGATATAACAGTTCAAACAATTTACATGAAAGAAAAAGAAAATTCCTCATTATATGAAGTTAGCCCAGGTCTGAATCCTGTTCTGCTTATTTAAGCCCAAGACAGAGCCACGCCTGCCAACTCACAGAGCCCCGCCCACCAACAATTCACTAAGCAGCCGACCATGGCACGCAAGACAGAGACCATGGGATATGCACGACAGAGACCCGAACGCCAACTCTAACCCTCCTTCCGCATCCACCCTCGCTCTTGAGGCATGCACACTGCCTGCTCATGTGCCAGCACGCAAGACCTCACCAAACACCGTCTCAGTCGCTTTCATCTCTGCTACAGTCCACATGCACCTCTGAGCCACATTGACTTTTCATTGTTCTTTTTGGTTCCGGCTGCTTTTCTATATATAATCCACCAAGTCGACAGACCATGGGATACGCACGCACGCAAGACAGAGCCCTGCTTGCCAACTCTAAGCCTCCTGCCGCGTCATGGGATACGCACGACAGAGCCCTGCCCGCCAACTCTAACCCTCCTTCCGTGTCCACCCTCACTCTCGAGGCAGGCGCACTGCCTGCTCATGTGACCGCCCCCAACTCCTCACCTGAGTCGCTTTCATCTGTGTACAGTCCACATGCACCTCTGAGCCACGTTGACTGTTCATTTCCCTAACATGGCCACCGCTTCACATGTATTTCATGGAAACAACTCTTCTTTCAATGTTATACAAATTCCTGCATCAGGTAACTGTTTCTATCAGTCGGATATTTTTGGAAAAATGTTATCGATGAAACTGTTGCTCTCGAACTTCGCAACATGGCTGTAACCTTTGTTTGCCAGCATTGGGATAGCTTCAACAACGTGCTGTCGGTTGCTCTTAGTCATGGAAGCATAGTCGTACAGTCTGCTCAACAATACGCTGACTACATGAATACTTCCAGAGTTTATGGTGGTGAGGCAGAAATTGTGGCGATATGCCAAATACTTCCAGCTACTATCACCATTCACTTCCTAGAACGTCCTCATGCCTCTCCTCGAGTTTACAATCTGGGCCAACGTCTCTCCATATCCCAGCTCTTTAGTGGTCATTTGGATCATGGGCATTACGAAGTTCTCTTGCCTCTCACAAACACACGTGCTGACCTTCTGGTGCCATCTATTGACAATGTCAGTATGTGCACACAAAATACACACCCACGTGATCTCTACACTGATGTGACGTCACCTTCCCACTATCCTCTTACTGAAAAACATGTACAAACGCATTTCACACCGGAATTTCAATGCAACGTTTGCTCCAAAACCTTCACACTCCAGAAATATCTCAACGCACATTTAAAAACACACTCCACTGAACAAATGCATTTCACACAGGACTTTCAATGCACCATTTGTTCCAAAACATTCCGACTGCAAAGATACCTCAACGCACATTTAAAAACACACTCCACTGAACAAACGTATTCCACACAGGACTTTCAATACACCATTTGTTCCAAAACCTTCCGAATGCAGAAATATCTCACCACACATTTAACAACACACTGCACTGAACGAATGATGCAATGTGAACATTGCCAGGAATGCTTCAAAACAATTCGCACTCTCAAGAAGCACTTACAAACTCATTCCACTCACACCTTCAATTGCACAATTTGTAACGAGGACTTCACGGCTGAGATGGATCTCCTCAACCATGTGCAAATCCATTCAACACTTGATCTCCACACTGATGTGACGTCACCTTCCCACTATCCTCTTACTGAAAAACATGTACAAACACATTTCACACCGGAATTTCAATGCAACGTTTGCTCCAAAACCTTCACACTCCAAAAATATCTCAATGCACATTTAAAAACACACTCCACTGAACGAATGATGCAATGTGAACATTGCCAGGAATGCTTCAAAACAATTCGCACTCTCAAGAAGCACTTACAAACTCATTCCACTCACACCTTCAATTGCACAATTTGTAACGAGGACTTCACGGCTGAGATGGATCTCCTCAACCATGTGCAAATCCATTCAACACAAACATTTGTATGCAACATTTGCAACAAACAGTTTCATGCACACAGATATCTTACTAACCATTTCAAAACACATTCCCTGACAAAATCCTTTCAGTGTCAACACTGCACTAAATCGTTCCAAGCATCATTTCTTCTCAACAAACATACGAAAACACATTGTCATGACACATTCTTTGAATGTGTGCATTGCAAAAGCTCTTTCAAAAACTCACATCTTCTCGCAAACCACATCGCATTCAAATTTCCGCTGCTTTTCAAGAAGATACCGCCATTCCCGTTCAAGAACATAACATTGGACTACCTACTGCACTATGTGCTTCTTGCAATGCTCTTTATTGGCCAGCAGAGGTCAACAAATCCGGACATTACACTAAGTGTTGTCATACCGGCAAGGTGTCTTTGCCACCGCTATCCCAACCTCCTCTTTTATTACAAAACCTCTTGACTGGCAAGAACCCGCTGTCACGAAATTACTGTGACCATATCAGGGAATACAACTCTGCTTTATCTTTCGCTTCAATGGGCACCCACATCGCTCAACCATCTGGCCACGGACTGTATGCTCCACGGTCAAATTTATCACCAGGTCTCTCCTTTATATACCAATCCTAACACAATACCACAATAGCTATCTTCGATTCTGCTGAGGCTACCACTCAACGTTTACAAAAGGAATATAACAGTGCTTGCAGTGACATTTTGTTGTTGCAACTAGACAAAATAATACGACAGGTTACTCCCTTCGCTAAGTCTTACATGCAAATGCATGACATTATCACTCACAGTAACCCTGTTACTGCTGTATGAATGGTCTTCATGGAAAATCCAACTCTGGATATGAGAAGGTATAACGCCCCGTCCTGTCAAACTGATGTTGCTGCTATCTTTGTAGTTGAAGACAGGGAACCTCCTGCACAACGCGACATTTGCATATACCCAAGGGGAGATACTTGCAAGCGTATCTCTGTACTCAATATGAACTGTGACCCCATGGTTTATTCACTGCTATTCCCTTACGGAGATCCGGGCTGGCACATACAATTGACCCATGTTGAGGAAAAGCGAACCGCGAAAAGGACATGAGTCACGCAGCTCCAATTTTATGCTTACAGGCTTGCCATGAAATCTTCATTTAGCGTCCTGCATTCCAGTGCAAACTCTTCCAGCAATACGTTGTCAACACATATGTCAGAACAGAAGGCGCGCGTTTACATTACCTATGGTCCCATGGTACCTAGGATGATATAGACAAATTTGTCTGCGCTGAGCTTCCAAATCCCGAAATACACCCTCAACTTTTCCAAATTATCACTAAAGGCATGGTACATGGTCCGTGTGGAATGCTCAATGCCAACTCACCTTGCATGAAAGATGGCACGTGTACCAAAAATTACCCAAAGGACTTCAATGCCGAGACTCAAGAAAACACACAAGGATACCCCATATACCGCCAAAGACAGGGGAGAACAGCCATTGTTGGCAAATACGATATCGACAACCGTTGGATAGTTCCTTACAATCCCTGGCTTTCTCAGAAATTCAATGCTCATATTAACGTTGAAGTTTGCGCGTCCATTCAATGTATCAAGTATCTATATAAGTATGTCTACAAAGGACACGACGCTGCATTCATTGCACTTCAAAGGGAGCCAGCCGATGGTGTTTTCCAACATGACGAAATACAGACTTTCCTTGACGGTAGGTATGTTAGTGCTCTTGAGGCTATGTGCCGTTTGAACAAGTACAGTCTTTCAGAAAAATCTCACGTTGTTACACAATTACCAGTTCATTTGCCAGAACAACAAGTCATCTTCTTTCATGAGGGTCACGAGGAACAAGCGCTACAAAGACAAGCCAACAAAAACACTATGCTCTTAGCATGGTTTGAACTCAACAAGACAGATCACGAAGCTGTAGAGTTACATTACACTGATGTTCCTCAACATTACACATTCCAAAAGTCCTCGGGAAAATGGAAAAAGAGAATCAGAGGAGGCACAAAAGTGATCGGTAGAATGCCTGTTGTTGCCATTAACGACACCGAACGTTATTACCTCAGACTTCTCCTTACCCGTTCCGTAGGCGTCACAAGTTTCCAACATCTACGAACGGTCAATGGCATCAAATGTGACACTTTCAAAGAAGCTTGCCAACAATTAGGTCTTCTTAAAGATGAGAAGATATGGCATGATACTCTTACAGAGGCATCCCAGATACGAATGCCACCATTCTTGTGAGAACTTTTCGTTTTCGTCTGTATTTTTGACGAACCCCACAACGTTCCACGCCTTTGGGACACGCATAAACTCTCCTTTTCTGAGGACTTTCTCACAAAATATTCCACACACACCGCTTGCATGTATGCTCTTGCGGAAATTAATGACATGCTCAACCACATAGCCTCAACCTGCACAAATTACACCTACCCCCCACTGACATTCCACCACTGTGTCATTCATCTCCCACCTTCGACGCACAGGCTGAACACTCACACGCTATGGAACACTACGACAAACTCAACACAGAACAGAAACATGCAGTTGACACTGTTTTACACGCTGCATACAGCGATTCCCATCCCCGACAAACATGCTTCTTCTTAGATGGTCCTGCAGGAACAGGGAAAATATTTGTGTACAAAACCCTGATTCATACCATCAGAGCTAGGGTAGACATTCCTACAGCCGTAGCATCTACAGGAATAGCTACAACATTGTTACCGTGTGGACGCACTGCACATTCCGCTTTTAAAATACCGTTGAGGCTGAATACTACTTCCACATGCAACATCAAACCTACCACGCCACACGCTAAACATCTCCTGCAATCCAAATTGATAATATGTGACAAGGCGCCAATGACACATGCATACGCATCCCAGGCAGTTCACAGGTTATTACGTGACCTCACGGGTGACACGCAGCCATTTGGAGGCAAAACAATACTATTGGGTGGAGATTCCCGACAAATTCTCCCCGTCATTATGCGTGGTTCCCGAGCATTTACTGTCGCCAGTTGCATTAACAAGCAACCTTTGTGGCATCACATACATATTCTTACACTGACGACAAATATGAGAGCTCTTCCTGAAGAACAACATTTCACAAATTGGCTCCTCAATGTTGGAGACGGGAAATACGGAACACCTGTGACATTGCCTTCACATTGTTTTCTTTTTATTTCTGATCCCGTTCAACAACTATATGGCGACATCGACTTCTCAACTGTCACTCTGAAACAACTCAGCACGCAAGCTATATTAAGCGTCACCAACGAAGACTCGCTACACCTTAATGACCAAGTGCTGAAACTTATACCTGCTGACGAAGTGACTTTCATTAGCATTGACTCCATCGTCACAGACGATCCTGCAGATCAACTTTCATTCCCCGAAGAATTTCTTAATAGTCTTACTCCCACTGGCATGCCTCCACATAAACTCAAAATTAAAATTGGTCCAGTCATCATGCTTCTCAGAAACCTCCTGCCAGCAAAAGGTCTCTGTAATGGCACTAGACTTTCTGTTACTATGACTATCACAGCTGCTACCTCACAAACTGTCCTTATTCCCCGGATATCCTTGACCCCATCAGATTCAAATTTGTCTTTTACTTTTACACGCAGACAATTTCCTGTTAGATTGGCCTTGGCAATGACAATTAATAAGGCACAGGGCCAAACTTTCAAAAAGATATGTCTGTATCTGCCACAACCAGTTTTCAGTCACAGACAATTGTATGTTGCTCTCTCCAGAGTTCCATCTTTTCATTCAATCACAGTCGTATACTCAAACCCACCCCATTTGGACAACTGTGTCTTTCAAGAAGTGTTCACACATCAATAAATAATTATGCGGCATATGATACGCCGCAGGTTGGCTAGTATTAATTAATTACATTAAAAGCATGAATAATTGATAATAATTAATCATTCTAAATACATTTTGAAAAGAGAAAGAGTGCCTCTGTAAAGACTGCTGCTTGGCATGGTGCCTGGATGTAGGTTGACTTCACTCATGTACAATAGCTCCAGTATTCAGTGATATCTATGGTTTAACACACGTTAATACAGTGTAAAGGAATACTCAGCACCAGAGCTGGCTGTGTGGTGCTCTGCTTCATATTTCAGAATCAGAATATCTTCATTGTCTTTGTAACAAATACAACGAAATTAGGTGCAGTCCCTGCGGTGTCAAAATCCATCCATCCATTATCCAACCCGCTATATCCTAACTACAGGGTCACGGGGATCTGCTGGAGCCAATCCCAGCCAACATAGGGCGAAAGACAGCCCAGACAAACCCTGGGCAGGGCACCACCACACCGCAGGGTGTCAAAATATAAATAAAATATAATTTAAGGATAAGAAAGGATAAGAAGAAATAAGGTAGAACACAAACATTCAACATAAGTCCTTAATTGCACATGAAGACTATTGCACAAGATGTCATCTATTGTATTGCTGCACTGGAGGTGATTAGGTGGCATTCAGTACCCTAATAGCAACAGGGTAGAAACTGTTATTGAGTATATTAGTCTTTGTTTTGATGCTCCTATATCTTTTGCCTGATGGCAACAGTTGGAACATGTCATGAGCGGGGTGTGAGGAGTCTTTTAAGATGTTTTTTATTTTCCTGAGGCAGCGAGAGCTGTGCAGTTCATCCAGAGAGGGTAAAGAACAGCCGATGATCTGCTGGGCAGTCTTTACGATCCGCTGAAGTGTTTTCCTCTGCGCTGTTGTGCAGCTGGAAAACCACACACAGAGGCAGTAGTACAGTATACTCTCGATAGAGCAGCGATAGAAGGACACCAGCAGTTTTTGGGGGATGTTATTTTTCCTGAGGACTCTCAGGAAATAAAATCTCTAGTGAGCCTTCTTCACCAGCTAAGCTGTGTTCACACCCCAGGACAGGACTTCCATGATGTGGACTCCCAGGAAGCAGAAGTCTGACAACCTCTCCACACAGTCCCCTCCGATGTAGAGTGGTTTGATGTCTGTTTTCTTTTTCCTGAAGTCTAACATGAGCTCCTTGATCTTACTTGTGTTCAGGAGCATGTTGTTGTCAGTGCACCATGCTGTCAGCCACTCCACTTCGTCCCTGTAGGCAGATTCATTCTCCCCAGAGGTGACCCCCACCACAGTGGTGTCGTCTGCAAATTTGACGATGGTGTTGCTGTGGTGGGTGGGGGCACAATCATGTGTGTACAGCGTTTAGAGCAGGGGGCTCAGCACACACCCCTGAGGAGAGCCAGTACTGATGCTGATGGCCGAGGAAATGTGAGGGCCCACCCTAACCCTTTGTGTGCAGTCTGTCAGGAAGTCTTTAATCCATATACAGGTGGAATATGGGAGTCCCAGGGCTAGCAGCTTGCACACTAATCTGTGAGGGAGGATGGTGTTAAAAGCAGAGGTAAAATCAATAAAGAGGAGACATGCGTAGCTCCCCTGATGCTCCAGATGGGACAGGGTAGCATGAAGAGCAGCAGCAACAGAGTCCTCAGTAGACCTGTTAGCCCTGTAAGCAAATTGGTGTGCATCAAAGGTGGGAGGGATGAAGGACATGATATGACTCCGGACCAGTCTCTCAAAACACTTCATCAACACCGGGGTGAGCGCTACTGGCCAATAGTTATTCTGGCAGGTTATGGGTGATTTTTTTGGTAAAGGGAGTAAGATGGAGGATTTCAGACAGGTTAAATATCTTTGTAAAGACTCCAGCCAGCAGCTCTGCACCGCTCCTCAACACACGTCCAGGGATACCGTCGGGACCTGCTGCCTTCCTAGGATTGACAGACTGGAACGAGCGTCTCACCTCGTGTTCCTCCACCCTAAGGGAGGGGGTGATGTTGTTGTGAGTTGCTGCTGCATGTGTAACAGCTGCCTCTGGTAGTTCCATCTCAAAGTGAGCAAAGAAGTGGTTCAGCTCCTCTGCCATTGAAGTGTCACCTTCAGCAGGTCCATGGCTGGTCCTGTAGTTGGTGAAGTACTGGACTCCCTGCCAAACCTGCCTGCTGTTATTACTGTCCATGTGCTCAGCTAGTGATCTTTACAAGCACCTGTGGTCCACAGCAGAAGCAAGCACTGCTGAAAACCAACGCTTGGATTTTGTTCAAATTCATTCAGGTATGCACCCTACATTTTTACAGGCAGTTGAAGTTTAGGACGTCTCTGGATGTATGGACAATGACAGCTTCTTTCATTTGTGTGTAATATATATCTTACCTCCTGCTGTGCTTTCTGCTGCTTGCTATCGCCGCTCATCTACGCTACCACACCCGCCTGTCCTACCGGCTCCGTTGTGCTGTGCTGCTTCTACACTGCTATCAGCTAAGTATCACTCACTATTTTAGCACTTTGAGTACTGAGAAAAGCGCTATATAAATGGAATGAATTATTATTATTTATTATTAAACACTAAAGTACAAAAACGAAGTAGAAAGTAACACTAAACCGCGATACCGCCGGGAACACAGGCACACCGTGTCTACTAAACACTAAGAAACACTAAGTAGAAACACTAAAAGAAAAAATACTATTCAGTATGTACCGCGTCTACTAAACAGTAAATCAGTAAAGGAGAAAGGACTAAACACTAAAGGAAAAGAACGGCAAGACCGCACCAGCTGCGGAGCTCAGCTTGGAGCGAAATGAAGTGAATGAAATGAGGTGAATGGGAGGGGAGATGATCACGTGACTCCAACACCCGCCTTAACTCTCCGTCCCTCCACAAACACAGTCTCTCAGATCCCAACTCTCCTTTATATATATAGACAAAATACCTGCTCTTCGCAGTGGCGAAGTACTGCTTTAAAATTTTAAATAATAAACTGAGGGAAAATATACCAATAATTATTTGTTAAAGATCTCTTTGTATACCATGTTGTCAGTTTGCCCCTCCGGTTGTAATATGACCAAGCTGTGCACTGAGCTTACTCTTGAGCATGCAACATATACTTGGCTGTGTGAAAAGCAAATCAAGAACGGCAAGACCGCGTCAGCTGCGGAGGTCAGCTCGGAGCGAAATGAAGTGAATGAAATGAGGTGAATGGGAGGGGAGATGATCACGTGACTCCCCCACCCCCGTTAACTCTCCATCCTTCCACAAACACACAAAGACAGTCTCTCGGATCCCAACTCTCCTTTCGCACACCGCGTCTACTAAACACTAAGAAACACTAAGTAGAAACACTAAAGGAAAAAATACTATTCAGTAAGTAGCGTGTCTACTAAACAGTAAATCAGTAAAGGAGAAAGGACTTTAAACACTAAGGGAAAAGAACGGCAAGACTGCGCCAGCTGCGGAGCTCAGCTCGGAGCGAAATGAAGTGAATGAAATGAGGTGAATGGGAGGGGAGATGATCACGTGACTCCAACACCCGCCTTAACTCTCCATCCCTCCACAAACACACAAACACAGTCTCTCGGATCCCAACTCTCCTTTATATATATAGATGTGATGGTATACACTGTTTAACCCAGTGTATAGAACTATATTCTCGAACCCACCTATTAGACCTAACTCTCTTTCAGTTATGTTAATCCATTTTTTTGTTGCGCTGATAAATATCCTATTTTTTTTTTAAATATTACAGCTCAAGAAGTAGTGCTGTATTGTACAGTAAACTACTGAAGCTTACTGTGACTTTTCGGTTACATAATTCTGGTTTGTTTTCCAGGACTGCTTCCTCAGGTTAAGGTTTTAGGAATTTTTCCTCATCAATTTCAGAGCTCAGTGGAATCCTAAGCCTCCCTTTAAAGAAGTTCCAGCAAGTTGTCAGCGCAATGACAAGATCAAATGTAACTGATTAATGGAGCCATCTTCTGTTTAACAGGAAAAGACTTCCACAATTTTTTCCTTATGCTTCTCAAACACATCAAATATTTGAAGGTTAGGCAATCTGATGTGGTGCCTGTGGGTGGAAAACATGTTTAGAATTAATCTTCTCTGAAAAAAGAGCAAATTTAAAGACAAAACA
>NC_041396.2:104957667-105035167 GCF_900747795.2 Erpetoichthys calabaricus | reverse complement strand
CCTACAAGCAAGATTGCTCAGTGGCTCTGACTCCATTGTCTTATAAGGCATCTTAAGGCAGAAATAACAGCGCAGTAATTTGCTCAAGAATTGCTAGAGGAGTTACAGTTACTACATTGTGCAGTTGTCCATGTAAAATGGAGCTTCAAGAATTGGAAGTTAGATCTGTTGCTTGTCGTTCGACTAAATCTTCTGCTGTTTCAAATGTCAGTGTAGCAGCAGCCAAAGCACGTGCTAAGGCAGAAGCTGCCCAAGCTAGAGCTGCCTTTTCAAAGAAGGAGATTGAACTTAGAATGGAAAAGGCCCGTCTAGAAGCCACGTTAGATGCTCTGGAGAAAGAGAGAGAGGCAGAGGCTGCGCTGGCTGAAGCAGCTGTGATGGAGGCTGCAGTTGCAAACTTAGAGGCCGCAGAAATTGAACTCGGATCCCAGTTACTGCCAGCACAGAGCCCACAGCAGCGTACTGAACAGTATGTAAATGAGCATAGCGGCAGGCATTCATTCATGGAAGGATGTTTGAATAATGGCCCCATTCCGGACATGTGTGTCCTCAACCTGGTAGCAGATGAAAATATAGCCCGAGAAGAAGCAAGCTATCTGGCATCAGGTCATCCTGCAGATACTACTGTACACAATAAAGAGTCTCCTTTAAGGCAAAGGAGCCATCCTACCCTTTTAAGTAATCAGCCAAGCAGTGCTCGGAGCCTGCCTGTGCTAACACCTTGCCCCAGTCGTTATAACCACTACATGGATGAAACTGCTGGACACTCTCGTGACCATGCCTCATCAGATTTAGCAAGGTATCTGGTACGAAGCCAACTGATATCATCCGGACTAAATAAGTTTGATGACCGGCCCGAGAATTATTTGGCCTGGAAATTCACATTCCTTAATGCCATAGAGACATTGGGTCTTACAGCGGGAGAAGAGATAGATTTATTGATTAAATGGCTTGGGACAGAATCTGCAGAACATGCGCATCACATCAAGTCAGCGAATGTGCGGAACTTGTCTATTGGGCTGCAGCGCATTTGGGAGAGATTGGAGGAGATGTATGGGTCGCCAGAAGCCATAGAAAGTGCTCTGCTTGCAAAACTGGACAATTTTCCTAAAATATTACCAAAAGAACACCAAAAGCTTAGGGAACTGAGTGATTTACTGTCTGAGGTTGAGGCTTCAAAACGAGATGGTTTTTTAGCAGGGCTTTCCTACTTGGACACTGCTAGAGGTGTTAACCCAATAGTAGAAAAGCTCCCATATGCACTTCAGGAGAAGTGGATGATGCAGGGCTCCCGCTATAAGCAAGAACACAAGGTCACCTTTCCCCCATTTTCCTTCTTTTTGCAGTTCATACGCGGTGAAGCTAAGGCACGTAATGACCCCAGCTTTACTCTCCCCTCCTCCACTGTTAACCCAAACAAGAGAGAGAGATTCGTCGAGAGTCACAGTAATGCCCGTAAGCCAGTGTCTGTACACAAAACAGATATTACTCCCTGTTCCAATTCCCCAGCCAATGATGACCCAGATAGACAATGTCCAGTTCATCGCAAACCTCACCCCCTGAGAAAGTGCAGAGGCTTTAGAGAGATGCCGCTCGATGAACGGAAAAGAATATTAAAAACACATAACATCTGTTTCAAATGCTGCGCATCAACCAAACATGTTGCCAGATGTTGTGAAACAAGTGTCAAATGTTCTGAATGTGAGAGTGACAGGCATTCAGCTGCCCTCCATCCAGGCCCAGCTCCTTGGCTGTCCAAGTCCCCTTCTCCCCTCGCACAGCATGGCGGGGAGAAGAAAGAAGCAGCAGATGACGCTATTACGTCCAAATGCACTGAGGTGTGTGGTGAAGGCTTTAGTGGAAATCCTGTGCAAAAATATGCCTTGTGAATGTTTATCCAGCCAGTGACCGCAGCAAAAGCAGAAGGATGTATGCCATGCTGGATGACCAAAGCAATAGGTCCCTAGCTCGGCCAGATTTTTTTTGACATTTTCAACATAGATGGACCTTCAGCTGCATATACATTGAAAACCTGCTCTGGAATAGCTGAGACTACTGGCAGGCGAGCGGTTGGTTATATCATAGAGTCATTAGATGAAAAAGTAAGTCTTCCTTTGCCCACACTCCTAGAATGCTATATGATCCCTGACAACAGGGATGAAATTCCTACTCCAGAAGCTGCTCACAATCACCATCACCTCAAGGCAATCGCCAATGAAATACCACCTCGTGATAGAGAAGCAGCAATTCTGCTGTTGCTGGGAAGGGACATGTTAAGGGTGCATAAAGTCCGTAAGCAGATCAATGGGCCCCATGATGCAGCATATGCCCAAAAATTGGACTTGGGCTGGGTAATAATTGGTGATGTGTGCCTGGGTGGTACACACAGGCCTTCAGAGGTCACTAGCATGAAAACTTACATCCTGGATAATGGCAGGCCAAGTCTCTTTCACCCATGCGAGAGCCATATGATGGTCAAAGAGAGGTTCATCCCTTCTGAGCAGCACCAACTCTTCTGCCGCATTCCCAGTGAAAGCCATCTGACTGGAGCAAATGGGGAGAAACTTGGACAATCGGTTTTCTACCAAACAAAAAAGTGATCACAAACCTGCACCTTCTATGGAAGATCTTTTGTTTCTCAAAACTATGTTGAATGAATTCTTCCAAGACTCCAGCAACAGCTGGGTGGCCCCACTTCCTTTTCGCAAAGCACGTAGGCAATTGCCTAATAATCGTGTATATGCTATGAATCGTTTTAGATCTCTAAGCCGCACCCTTGAGAAACATCCAGAGATGAAAGCTCATTTTCTAGAATTCATGAAAAGGATGTTGGATAGCTGTCATGCAGAGCTTGCGCCTCCGGTTCAAGAAGGTAAGGAGTACTGGTATTTGCCCTTCTTCGGAGTGTACCACACACAAAAGCCCACCCAAATACGTGTGGTTTTTGATTCTAGTGCTCAATTTGAAGGGGTTTCCCTTAACAATGTGCTGCTCTCTGGGCCAGACTTGAATAACAGCCTGTTGGGTATCCTTATAAGATTTAGGAAGAACCCCGTTGCACTTACGGCTGACATTCAGCAAATGTTTCATTGTTTTCTAGTGCGAGAAGATTGTAGGGATGTTTTGCGCTTTCTATGGTATGAGGACAGTGACCAGGACAAAAGGGTTGTTGACCATAGAATGAGGGTGCATGTTTTTGGTAATAGCCCCTCACCTGCTGTGGCCATTTATGGTCTAAGGCGAGTTGCACAAGAAGGAGAAAAAGAGTATGGCAGTGATGTGTGCCGCTTTATTCAAAGAGACTTTTATATGGATGATGCTTTAAAGTCTGTCCCCACTGTGGAGGAAGCAATTGATCTCCTTAAGAGAACACAGGAAATGTTAGCAGCTTCAAATCTTAGGCTCCACAAAGTGGCCTCTAACAAAGCTGAGGTGATGGATGCGTTCTTAATGGAAGATCGAGCTAAGGATCTACAAAATCTTGACTTGTTTGTGGATGACCTACCTGATCAGCGAAGTCTTGGGGTAAGATGGAATATTATGTCAGACATTTTTACATTTTATGCACCTGAAACTGAGAGACCATATACCCGCAGAGGAGTACTCTCCACGGTCAATAGTCTTTTTGACCCGCTGGGTTTCCTGGCACCAGTGACTATCCGGGGGCGCTTACTACTTAGAGAACTCTCGAGACACGGCAGTGATTGGGACACCAACCTTCCAGAAAGCATGCATGAACAATGGGTGCAATGGCAGAGTTCGCTGCAGTGCCTCAGAGGCATTCAAATACCCCGTATATATTCTGCTATTCCACCTTCTAATGCCCTGCACATTGAGCTGTGCATTTTTTCAGATGCCTCTGTTAATGCCATTGCTGCTGTGGCTTATCTCAAATTTCTAAGCCATGACAAGCAAATAGATGTGGGCTTTGTCCTCGGCAAGGCAAGACTTGCCCCCCGACCTGAACTTACAGTGCCCAGGCTGGAGCTATGTGCTGCGGTGCTAGCTGTGGAGATTGTGGAAGTCGTCAGTGAGGAAATAGATCTCCAGCTAAACTCCACTAGTTTTTATACAGATAGTAAAGTGGTTTTGGGTTATATTCACAATCAATCCAGACGCTTTAGTGTCTATGTAAATAATCGGGTGCAACGAATCCGGCAGTCTTCTAAACCTGAACAGTGGCATTATGTGCCAACAGATCAAAATCCTGCTGATCATGGTTCACGCTCCATTTCAGCCTCCATGCTTTCTAGTTCAACATGGATTACTGGACCTCGCTTCCTTCGCCTTCCACTAAAGAAAATTCCAGAAGAACAAAATAAATTTGACCTCATCAACCCAGAAAGTGATGTAGATATCCGACCTGAAGTGAACTCTTTGTCCACTTATGCCTCTGAGAGTCACTTAAGCTCAAAACGGTGGGAACGTTTCTCTAGATGGTCATCTCTAGTCAAGGCTGTGGCTCATCTCTGCCACATTGCTGACTGCTTTGGGAATCGAAAACAAGCAGAAGGCTGTCTTGGCTGGCATATTTGTAAGAAAGGCATCTCAGATGGATCATTAGTAAAGGCTGAAAGCTTAATCATCAGAAGTGTGCAGCATGAGGTATATTCAAAAGAACTCAGATGCATTAGGGCAAAATCGGACCTTCCCTCACAAAGCTCCCTCATCAAGCTGAATCCTATCATTGACAGCAGCAACCTCCTCCGAGTTGGTGGGCGCCTCAATCAGTCCGGACTTAAATCAAAAGAAACTAACCCTTTCATCATCCCTGGCAGCCACCATGTTGCAACTCTTCTTGTGAGGCATCACCATCAAAAGGTACAACACCAGGGAAGGCACTTCACCGAGGGTGCTGTCAGAGCAAGTGGCCTATGGCTGGTTGGTGCCAAACGGTGCATAGGTAAAATACTTAATCAGTGTGTGACTTGCAGGAAGCTCAGAGGGAAAGTACATGAACAGCGAATGTGTGATCTGCCAGCTGAAAGGCTCCAAATGGATCCTCCATTCTCATACGTGGGTGTAGATTTGTTTGGTCCATGGGAAGTATCTACAAGGCGCACAAGAGGAGGTCATGCAAACAGTAAAAGATGGGCAGTACTCTTCACTTGTCTGTGTACTCGAGCAGTCCACATAGAAGTTGTTGAAGAAATGAGCTCTTCCAGCTTCATTAATGCATTAAGGCGTTTCTTTGCACTGCGTGGTCCAGCGAAACAATTAATCTCTGACTGTGGTACAAATTTTGTGGGTGCCTGCAGAGAATTAGGAATGGAAGCTCCAAAGCAAGGGAAGGTGCAGGAGTACCTACAAGATCAAGGATGTGCTTGGGTTTTCAACCCACCTCATTCATCGCATATGGGGGGAGTGTGGGAACGCATGATTGGAGTGGTACGACGCATATTAGACTCCATGCTGTTGCAGTCTGGTCGTGTACGACTTACTAATGAAGTGTTAACAACGCTAATGGCAGAGGTCATCACCATAATTAATGCACGTCCCCTGGTACCTGTTTCGTCTGATCCTGAACATCCTAATGTCCTAACACCTTCCATGTTGCTCACCCAAAAAATAGGCACGCCTTTTCTGTCTCAAAGTAACTTTGGTACAGGTGAGATGTTGAGACACCAATGGAAGCGTGTCCAATACCTCGCTGAGGAATTTCTGGAGCAGGTGGAGAACGGAATATCTCAGCACTCTGCAGACACGACAGAAATGGCAAAATAAAAGGCCTGACATCAAAGAAGGTGATGTTGTCCTTCTGAAGGAAAAGCAAGTCAGGAGGAATGAGTGGCCTATGGGAATAATAATGAAGGCTGTTCCTAGCAAAGATGGATTAATAAGGAAGGTCGAGATAAAGATAGTTCAGCAAGGAGCAACAAAAATCCTTTACAGGCCTATTTCAGAACTGGTTTTTCTTTTATCACCAGATTAAAGTATTTGGCTCAGTTTTTTGGTGGTATCTTAAAGATACCAGACGGGGAGTGTTCTGGTTCTAATTGTTTTTGCAAACCTTTGTAATCCTAATATAAAAATCCTAATGCTACTGCTGCAAGTAGGAAGCCATGTGACAGGAGGCAGGAAGTAGGAAGTAGGCAGTGAGTGCAGCAGCAGTAAGCATGGTGTTTGTTCTCTCAAACAATCCTTCGCCATCCTGCTTAGTTAGCCCTTGTGAAGGCATTCCCTGTAAGTTCTCTTTTTTCTAGTTTTATAGTCTTTGTTTAAGTAACTTTGGTTAAGGAGTGTCAAAGTAAATGTTGTATTTCATTACATAAATTTACTGAGCCTTTGGCTGTTAAGCTCTTAGTTATAAATGCTGCTGTATTTACTTTATGTTACTTATACAACTACTTATTAGTGTTTGTTTGTATTTGTATTTACAGTTTCACACCATTTTTGTAATTAAACATTCTCTACATCACTTCGTGGTTCCGGGAATTATTGCATGAAGGTGTTTAGCTTGCTGGATAATTGAACAGGAGATTCAGTGAGGCCAGTACAGTATGTGTGTATATATATATGTTGATATATATATATGTGGATGTGTATATGTATATATATATATGTACATATGTCTATATGTAGATATGTATATATGTATATATATGTTTATGTGTGTGTGTATAGCAACACTCATAACAATGACAACACAATTACATTGACAATCATGTTACATTATTTTTAAAATGTTTCCTTTTCTTTTTCATAACCTCTTTAACACACTACTTCTCCGCTGCGAAGCGCGGGTATTTTGCTAGTATATATATATATGACAGCAACACTCATAACAATGACAACACAATTACATTGACAATCATGTTACGTTATTTTAAAAATGTTTCCTTTACTTTTTCATAACCTCTTTAACACACTATTTCTCCGCTGCGAAGCGCGGGTATTTTGCTAGTATACCAATAACAGTTTGTTAAGGATTTGTTTTTTTTGTGAAGCTGCCTTCACTCGAGTGATCACTTCGAGCTGACTTGCTGGCTAACCATAAGCGTTACCTGGTAGGTAACCACCCATACAATCAGATTGTGAATCAGACTACGAATGCCGTGAATGTAATTACCCCGATCTACATGCTGGCAAATAAATGAACCACACGCCTTGGCGCAATTTTAGAGGCTTCACCTCTAGCGCTGACGTCCGAGGTTTGATTCCCGTATTGGAGTGAAGTGAGTGGGTGGTTACCTACCAGGTAACGCTTATGGTTGGCCAGCAAGTCAGGTAACATCAGCCACGGTGCCTTCAGTTGTGAGAAGCAGATCATAGAATGGATGAAAATAGTTTACTGTCAAATAATGCAAAGAGTACGCGACACGTCTTTCCCCCTTATTCTTGGCTCATCAGGCGTACAGACTCACTGCACTCGCTTACGGTAATCGAACCTCGGATGTCAGCGCTAGAGGGGCTTCGCAGCGGTGAAGTATTGCTTTTAAATTTTAATTAAGAAGAAAAGAAAACCTTTTTAAATTAAGTCTTAAAAAGAGGTGTAAAGATATTGACAATAAGCTACGCAAACCCACCAAGACATGCAGTCGTTTAAATCAAGGCACGAGTCGAAAAACACCATCCCATAATATTAGTTAACGATTAACACATTTCTATATGTATTGTAAGCATACAATACAACTGATAATATGTTGCGCTTATTTATCTGGTGTACTGACATTTTTGCGCGTTTAACGGCTGAAATCTAACGTGGTTTGTGCCCTTCAGAATGAAGAGTTTGCATTTACCTTTTTAATAAAAGGCGAGCTTTTAAGCCTGACAAATCACCCCGTAAATGCACACGTTTAATTGCACATGTTAATATGTATGCTTACACAGTATTAAAAGACACTCAACAATTACACAGTATTAAAAGACAGTCAACAATTAACGTCATTTACCTTCATTCCCGCGTTTGACTTGTGCTGTAAATCTCTTCCTCGTTTTCAGTTCACGTGATTACGTAGGAGGCGTAATACGTGATGACGCAATACGTGACTCCGCCGCCTCCATTAGAGTATATGGACAAAAAACAGGTTCCAGTTATGACCATTACGCGTAGAACTTCGAAATGAAACCTGCCTAACTTTTGTAAGTAAGCTGTAAGGAATGAGCCTGCCAAATTTCAGCCTTCTACCTACACGGGAAGTTGGAGAATTAGTGATGAGTCAGTCAGTCAAACAAGTTCCAGTTATGACCATTACGTGTAGAATTTCGAAATGAAACCTGCCTAACTTTTGTAAGTAAGCTGTAAGGAATGAGCCTGCCAAATTTCAGCCTTCTACCTACACGGGAAGTTGGAGAATTAGTGATGAGTCAGTCAGTCAGTCAGTCAGTCAGTCAGTCAGTCAGTGAGGGCTTTGCCTTTTATTAGTATAGATATATATATAGCAAAATCCCCGTGCTTTGCAGCGGCGAAGTACTGCTTTTAAATTTTTATTAAGAAGAAAAGAAAACCTTTTTAAACTGAGGGAAAATATACCAATAACAATTTGTTAAGGATCTGTTTTTTTGTGAAGCTGCCTTTACACAGCTTCTCCGCTGTTTTATAAACGAACGCCATATAAGGCCGTCCTTTCTCCTTGCTTTGCGGTTCTGTAGTGTTTTATTGTTCGTTTATTACGATTGTTATAGTTATTGTGTAGCTATTTGAGACTCAGTTTTCTGTTCATGTACCCATTTCCTTTATGTAATCCGCAGATTCTCCGCTATTTTTTGTTCGTTTATTACGATTATAGCTATTTATTGATTCCCTTCTTTAGCTGACTGCCTGCTCATATAAGGCGCTCCGCTGTTTTTTTGTGAAGCAGACTTTACACAGCTTCTCCGCTGTTTTATAAACGAACGCCATATAAGGCCATCCTTTTTCCTTGCTTCGCCAAGGAAGCAGCCTTTTTATTTAATCCACGGGTTCTCCGCTGTTTTATTGTTCTTTTATTACGATTGTTATAGTTCTCTTTGTATACCATGTTGTCAGTTCAGCACTCCGGTTGTAATATGACCAAGCCGTGCAAGCTTACTGTTGAGAATGCAACGTATAGTTGTACAGGAGAAAAGCAATCTTGCCTCAAATCAATGGCTTGAACTTAATTTATGCGTCACTCGCTCACTTCTTATTGTTTCGCTGCCTTCTCAATTGTGTAATGAATGTTTTCTTCAGCGCTCTTTGGGGCTCTTCCTTGTTTTCTACGTACTGCGTTCACAGTCAGTTCACGTGATTACGTGGGAGGCGTGATGACGCGATACGCAACTCCGCCTCCCACGGCCATCGAGCTGCAGTCTATTACAGTATATGGACAAAAAAGAGGTTCCAGTTATGACCATTACGCGTAGAATTTCGAAATGAAACCTCCTAACTTTTGTAAGTAAGCTGTAAGGAATGAGCCTGCCAAATTTCAGCCTTCCACCTACACGGGAAGTTGGAGAATTAGTGATGAGTGAGTCAGTCAGTGAGTGAGTGAGTCAGTGAGGGCTTTGCCTTTTATTAGTATAGATATATTTTATATTTCAACTAAAGAAACCAACACACTGTAATTTTAAAATATACTGGCAGGATATATTGCCAGTTTATGACACAATCTTTTTCAAAATCATTTGTAAAACATTATTTAATCTTCACAAATTACAACCCCAAATCTGAAAAAGTTGGGACAATATGGAAAATGCAAATTAAAAAAAATGCAGTGATTCTTAAATTTATTTTGGCTTTTATTTCATTGCAGACAGTACGAATCCAAGATATTTCATGTTTTTTCTGGTCAGCTTAATTTCATTTGTTAATATACATCCATTCCTGCATTTCAGGCCTGCAACACATTCCAAAACAAGTTGGGACGGGGTCAAATTTGGGCCAATAATGAGGTACAATAATTAAATAATGATGTGATTTCAAACAGGTGATTGTAAACATGATTTGGTACAAAAGTAATACATGAGGACATAATTAAGATGTTTAAAAATAATGTTCCTCAAAGAAAGATTGGAAGAGATTTGCATATTTCTCCCCCTACTGTGCATAATATCCTTAAGATATTCAAGGACTCTCGAGGAATTTCAGTGTGCAAAGGGCAAAGGCGCGAGCTTAAGCTGAACACCCATGATCTCCGATCCTTCAGACGACGTTGCATCAAGAACCATCACTCACCAACAGCTGATGTAACCACATGGGCAAGGGATTACTTTGGCAAACGTTTCTTAAGCACTACAAATGCGACTTAAAACTTTACTGAGCAGAAAAGAAGCCTTATGTTAACCATGTACAGAAGAGGCATCTGGGATGGACCATCACACAGTGGAAAGAAACGTGCATTGTGGTCAGAAGAATCAGTATTCCAGATCTTTTTTGGAAGAAACGTACACCGTGTGCTCTGGACTAAAGACGAAAAGGACCATCTAGGTTGTTATAAGCAACAAGTCCAAAAGCCAGGGTCTATCATAGTATGGGGTTGTGTCAGTGCCCCTAGCAAAGGTAATTAATATTTCTGTGATGGCAGCATTAGGTACACTGTGATTTTAGAGCAACACGGCATACCTTCAAGACAACATCTTTTCTGGGGACTTCCATGAATTTTTCAACAAGACTATGCAAAACCACATTCTGCACAAATTATAAAGGCATGGCTGTGGAAGAAGAGGGTACAAGTACTGGACTGGCCTGCCTGCAATCCTGTCCCGTCCTCAACAGAGAATGTGTGTGTTGAAACAAAAAATGCGACAACGTTACACACTGTTGCACACCTTAAGGTGTGTTTGCAGGAAGAATGGGACAAAATAACACCTGAACCACTTCATCTCTTGGTGTCCTCAGGGCCAAAATGTCTTTTAAGTGTTGTGAGAAGGAATGGCAACATTACTTAATGGTGAATGCTTTACCATCCCAACTTTTTTTGGAATGTGTTGTAGGCCTGAAATGCAGGATTGGATATAAATTAACAAATGAAATAAAGTTGGCCTGCCAAAACATGAAATATCGTGGGTTCAAACTTTCTGCAATGAAATAAAACTCAAAATGAATTTATGAATCACTAAGTTTTTTTTATTTGCATTTTCCATACCGTCCCATCTTTTTCTGATTTGGGGTTGTAAAATGTTTGAATGGTAAATGTTTAATGTGCAAAAGATCTTTTCAAAAACAGCACCTTTCACTTGGGAGAAAACCTACATTTCTGGCCACTATAATTTGTACTTTCATATATTCAGTTATAAGTTTCTGTTGTACTCCAGATTTAAATATTGGATTTAATAAGCAAGAAGCTATAAAGTGAATTCATAAGGTACTCTAAAAGATTCTTATTTTGTAATTCTGTTATGTTGTTTTTGAATGAGCAAAGTAATTCAATAAAAATGTGGAGATAGAAACAGGTTCCTCTTTCAGATATTCCATCGCCTTTCAGACATTACATTTAATAAACAATTTCTAACTGTTTTAAAGATTTCAAAATGAAGATTAATTTAAGAAAAGGATTCTGATTATTAAATAAATTGGAATGTAACCGAATGTAATATTTAGTTAAAATTAGGCATAATAAAAAAAAAATCACATATGTAGTATTTACAGTTTTGTCTTGTAGCAGGGCCACATAGGTATTGGTGTTTATTGTGTTTGCACCCAGCCGCGTCTCGTCTCAGCACCCTGTTTAAACTAATGTGAGTCTGTTTAAATGTCATCCCCATAAGAAGAAATGGGGAAGGGTGTTGCGGGGAGGCAGCGACCCCCTGGACAAGTCAGGACCAGGATTTTACCAATTACATCCTGCTCATCATTATTTAAACTATCTGGAGGGAAAGAAGAGGAGGAAGGAGAAAGACAGAGTTCATTTACCAACAACCGCTCATCATTTTCTGCCACTATTTACATCGTGCCTTGATCTAGTTTTGCTTCTCATTCCGCAGGAATCACAACAGCCCAATCATTGCCAGAAACCCTGGGGTTGGACATTATTATCCGCCTTTTCGCCGAGGAAGCACAGTGAGGTTGTTCTATTTTTTTTTTTTGGGAGATTCAAACACATCTACTTTTAATCGGTCATCCGTATTCTGGACAGTGATGTAACCGGACTCAATTTCACGCCATTGACATTCAGATTATGCTGTATTATTTGTGTTTTATGTTTGTTATTTGTTTGCAGGGACAAGGGAGGTTTTTTGCTATTATATATGTAGTGCTTTCACTTTGCGGGTTTGGTGGAGGGATATATATATATATATATATATATATATATATATATATATATATATATATTTTATATCGGCATTTGTATTATTGTTTTTTGTCGATGTGCTTCATTTAATATATTTCTACACTTTTTTACATATCTGCCTTTGTTTGCTAGTCTTTAAACCGTTGATTGGGGAACAGGGAAAATATTAATTGTCAGAGGTACGGCTTGGTATAGGTAAGTTTCTCAGTAATTCATCCAGGCCACAGGTCCTGGTAATGTGGCTGCTGGATGGGTAAGGAGTTGGCCGTTACAGTCTAATACTTTTTTTCAAAACTGACAACTGAAACACATTTTTTACAGTTCGAATGATGTCAAAATAAATACATTTAAAAAATTTAAATATGCTGTCGCCAAAATAATTCAGATTCCTTTCTCACATTACTACAGTATCTGGTGGAAGTACTTTCCACTGCAAAATCGAGAGATCAGAACTGTGACTGAACTACTACCTGTTTATTCCAAATGCACTTCAGTGCACTGTGGCTTTAATATGGAACCATGGAACATCGTCCTTATGAAAAGTGAATTTGTAAAAAAAATCTTGCACATTTTCTGGTCTTCACTCTATTTATTTAAAAATCTGTCTGGCAGTGCTTTTCAGTCCCTGCTGAAAAGAAGTATCTTTATTCCATAATAACGCATTGTGGTGAGAGAGGACACTACAGGTGGTGGGTGTAACAGACCAAGATGCAGAGGACAGTAAGATATGGAAAAAGATGATCCGCTTGGCAACCCCTAACGGGAGCAGCCGAAAGAAGAAGAAGAATGCATTGGCATGGCAGTTAATGACACAGCAGTCATGCTTTTACACTGAATAGTATTAGGTTTAGGCCATAATTGTTTCTTTGCATTTTGGTCAAAAAGCATAATTTGGATCTTACAAGGTTGCAGATTTTTCTCCTATATCTTATATTCTTTCTTACGTAATCTTAAAGATGAATATATTGGATTGCATACTTTTGATCATGTCATAAACAATTTATTTTATATTCATATGTTATTATTACTCATACTACTACAAATGCTGTTACTACTATTAATGCATTTTCTTAGCAGATACCTTTACCTAAGATGGTGCTCAGGTTTCACCCACAGTCCAAAGACATGCTGGTTAGGTGTGCTGGCACTGCTAAACTGGGATGTGGGGGTGTGTGTTTGTGTCTGTGTGTTCACCCTGCGAGAAGCTGGCCCCCTGTCCAGGTGTTGTTCCTGCCTTGCACCTGATGACTGCTGGCATAGGCTCCACTTGACTCTGGATAAGGAAGTTAAAAAGATGGATGGATGGACTTACATCATCAGGATACAAATATATAGTGTAAATACTTAACAGTGATGTCAGAGGTAGGCTAAGATACTTGCTTATTGTCAAACAGCAGGGCAGAAGTAGGGAATGCATTAATAACCTTATTGTTTAAAGCCAAAACCATAAATATAAACTCATATATTTTTCACCTATGGTTTATAACAGGGTAAATGTAGAAATGTTTCTTTAAAAGCTGTTACAATAGAAAACAGTGAAATATTTTTCCTAGTTATCAAGCTTAGTATTGAACTATGCTCCATTTTTGTTTTATGTGTCTGTCTCAGGAAACCTTTATGTAAAAGGTATTGATTTTTCTTTCTTGGTTGGATAATTCAAATATATACTGTTGTATTGATTGGGTAATCTAAACTGATTCAGATGTGACTATATGTATGTATGTGGCCATTTAAGTGTGCCTGTGGTATTATATCATACGTTTATTCCTGCCTTTCGTTTATTGGTGGGTCCTTGAAATATTTTTTTTCTTATTATCGTACTTATCTTACTGTATATTACTTAGGATAGTGTGCTAATGAATGAGTATAACTTAGCTGCAATTTTGTGGTTTCTTCACCAGTGGGTTAGAAACAAGTTCCTTGTTTGGGCATTTTTGTTATTTTACCTGCCAGTATTGACACATATCGCATTCATTCATCCAATTTCTGACCCAGATGTTTTTAGGCCATGGCAAAGGAACCAGCCCAGGATGGAAAGGCTGATCATGGCAGAACACGGCTATACATATATCCACTCACATTCCTACCCTTTCAAAGTCAGGATTTAGTCTGAAATGTACATATTCAAATAAGAGAGTCATCTAGAACTGCTAAATCCCTCTACGGTCTCTCATTTCTCTAGATGTTATTATAAGTCTCCATTATCCTTAACCCTATATATCAATTTTTCCTGTTTTGACCAGATGTGCTAAAAGCAGACAATATTTTGAAGTTCCTGTTTTCAAGATGTGTATTGGTTACACTTGATAAAAACAGCTTAATGAAGGTGGCTTATGCCAGTAACGCACTACATGACTTTTAAATGAAGATCACATCAAGCTTAACAACTGCAATTGCTGGATCCTGTTGCATTGAGAATGTCAAAATACATGACTAGGAATTGATGAGATGACAGTTTATGCGGTTTTTCATCACATCCATTTGTCATGATGCCTGACAACACCAGTTCCAGTATGAATGCTTTCCAGTAATTATATGGTGAGTTTAGCCACATTTTGGCTTTCCTTTCCTTTTTTTCCATCATAGATTAACAAAGATGGGACATCGGACAGACAAGCATTTTTTTTGTTTGTATTGGCTAAAATATCAATTTTCCTTCTTTCCATGTTGCTGCATTGTATGGATTTTTCTTCTGGGTAAGCACTAATTGGCTGTGAACTCTCATACACACAGGAGGCCATCCCAAAGACTTACACCTAGGGATGGGTGATATAGGCTGAAAATGATATCACAGCAATTCAAGGATATTTGTGATGATATTTATGACGATATAGAAAAAAATACTGAACATTTTATTGTTGATTGCATCTTGCAGTCAGCAGCATTTATTTATACAAACAAAATGAATGACATTTTCCATTCTTCTTTTCCAATGAGCTACTGTTATTGATGACAGGCTACCTAATTTTATGTGTGAATCTATTGCCACAAGGTGCCAGCAGCAGCAGCAGCATTATAGTGCAATAGTAATGACACAGCATTGCATACAGTGATGCATCATAAATCAAATGTAAGCACATAAGTAGCCTAGGTAGTGTTTTTCCTAGAAATCTTAAGTAAAAGTATAACATAACTGCTTAACACTTTAACTTAACAATAACAATCACCAAAGTAACTAAACCTTGAAACTCTTCAGGAGCTGGTATATTAATGTCACATAATAAAATTTACCTCAGATTTTAAGTACAAATGTGAACAAACAGCAGCAATCCAAACACACCTTCAGTAAAAATGTAAACCCTCGCCAGATCTTAAATAACAGTTGCCTTCCATCTCTTTTTAGATTATAATCAAATGAAGTAGAATATCAGTGCTGGAACTGTTGCATTGCCTCTAATTTCTTGTGTAAACATAAAATGGATATAACACGAAATTAAGTAAGTTAGAACATCCATCCATCCATCCATTTTCCAACCCGCTGAATCCGAACACAGGGTCACGGGGGTCTGCTGGAGCCAATCCCAGCCAACACAGGGCACAAGGCAGGAACCAATCCCGGGCAGGGTGCCAGCCCACCGCAGAAGTTAGAACATCAGTGCTGTAACTATACAAGTAAACACTTTAAGAGTTAACTAGCCACCCTGTTGGCAGACACATCACAGTCAGTATAGATTCTTTGTCAAGAACACCAGCATATTTAATGATGCTGGTTTAAGAACTGATCTTTGACAAGTTAGCTGCGTTCAGTCCAGTGCTGAACAGCCTCTCAGAGGCAGAGGTGGTAGGAGGAATGCATATGTATTTCTTGGTTAAAAGGCTGATCCGAGGAAAGTTCACTTCATGCCATTTACACCATGTGAGGAAATCACTCTTACTGTATGCTGATGGACAGTTAAAGTTGCTGTGTAGTTCAGCTGTGATTTTCCCTCCCTCAGACAGCCCTGTCTACTCTATTGCTGTGTCCTTGAAAAAGATTCCAAGGGTCTTCTTTGGTCTCTTGGAGGCACCTTGGGTCAGTTGGGTGTCTTGTGCTCTCTCTCTCAATATGACCCCTGGATTTGTTCTTACTCGATTTTTGTGAAAAAGCGACCACTATAATTTATACTTTCATATATCCAGTTATAAGTTCCTGTTGTACTCCAGATTTAAATAGTGGATTTAAAAAGCAAGAAGCTATAAAGTGAATTCATAAGGTACTCTTTTAAAAGATTCTTATTTTTTAATTCTGTTATGTTGTGTTCGAATGGGCAAAGTAATTCAATAAAAATGTGGAAATTGAAACAGGTTCCTCTTTCAGATATTCCATCGTCTTTCAAACATTGCATTCAATAAACATTTACTAACTATTTTGAAGATTTCAGAATGAAGATTAATTTAAGAAAAGGATTCTGAATATTAAATAAATTGGAACACAACTGAATGCAATATTTATTTAAAATTATGCATACTATACAGTAAAAAAACAGTTGGGTGTCTTGTGCTCTCTCTCTCTCTCTCTCTCTCTCTCTCTCAATATGACCCATGGATTTGTTCTTACTTAATTTTTGGGAAAAAGCGACAGTCATTACTCATAAAAATAAATTACAAGTTTTGTATTTTGATGGTAAATGAAACCTTACCAATAGCAATGTGCAGACGATGGCCAAAGCATGGTAATCTAGTCCAGTTACTGAGAATGATGGATTTAACAACATTGGCCCCACTGTCTTTTGTCACACACACCTGTTTGTCCACTTCTAGATGCCACGAGTTAAGAAACTCCCTTAAATTACTCTCAGTCTTTACATCCATGTTATCCAGTTGTTATTAATACAGTGTATAGCCATGCTAATATATGATTCCGTGGTTTGGCTCGGCCACATGTCTAAAAACTCCACCAATGATAATGTGGCTGCTAGTTTGTTACAGCATGCTTCATATATCGCAAGAAAGGATGTTGTGATGGACAGCCGGCAGCTAAACCCGGCCGGGATGCCCAAAGACTGGAAGGATGGGGGAAGGCAGCTACTTTGGGACACTGCCTCCCCCAAGAAGCTAGATGGCGACTTCCCTGCAGCAGAGCGGTGCCCCAGATTCCCACAGGGCACCATGGGATCTGGAGTTTGGCTTCACAGCCCTGCTGGGTACTGTAGGTGCCAATAGTAGATACTGCAGGGGGACCTGGGAGTTTTTATTGTCTGTATAGCCCGGAAGTACTCCAAAGTCACAGGGACGGAAGCCCCGAATTACTTTCGGGCTGAAGAAAAAGCCAGTACTCCATCTGACCTGGAAATGCTAGCAAGTCAAGTGGACGGCAGAACAGAAGCAATTCCAGATCAAGTACTATATAAAGGACTGCTGAAAACCCAGCAAGCGAGCCAGAGTCAGGAGGAGGTGGACAACGCTTGCTAGGAGGTGTGGAGGAGAATACTGAGTTTATATAATTGCCTGTTTACTGCGGCTGTGGTGCTTGAGAGCATGAGTTCAAGCAGAAATAGTATTAAAATACTTCTTGTTGCTTTTACCTGTTGTCCTGAGCATCTGTATATTGGGGTTAAATGGGCGACAGCAATCCTAGTGTCTTACAATGTCTTTGAAAAATATTTTCAAATATTTTGACATGATATGGCACAGCCCTATTTACACCAAAGTCAAACTATGACTGAGTCACTCAGGATGTCAAACTACAGGATTGTCAGTTACAAGAGTGCACAGTGACTGCCCCTTCTCACTAAGATTATGTAAGTGAAGGCTATGATCAAAAATTGCTGGAAAAGTCTTGTAGTGTGTCAGGAGCTTTATGCTTTATCTGAACCTTTGCTGTTCTCCTGGATATTTTAAGGCATAGAGACCCCTACAACCATTATGTGACATTAGTTTTGTTAAACTGATTGTTCATCTGGACTTGGGGATTAAGTGTAGATATGGTTGCCCGTTAAGTAGACAAATAGTGGCATGTGCCCCACTGGAAAACCATGATATATACATCTGTTCAATATTGCTTTTATGCCACTAATGATTTTGCATGGAAATTAAAGTGGAGAATACACTAATTATATTGTGCTTTTAATTTTCCTTCTGTTTTGCAAAAATTTCAAGTTGCAACATGTCGTCATCATCATAGCTAGGAAGCACTTCAGTCAGGCAGAGCCTCCTCCCAGCAGCCCCCAGGACCACAACAGAGCTCCCCTCCAGAACTACAACTCCCATGCAGCCCTACAGGTGTCCAAATGGCAGCTACATTTGAGGGATGCTGCCACCCAGCATACAGGTGGATCTGATATGGTCCTGGGAAGAAGTCCCCCTCTGTCCTTCCATTATTCCAGAAACCTAACCAGGTTACCCATCCATCTACGGAATCCATAAGTGAGGTCCTCCTATCTGGGTAAAAAAGCATTATTCATCCCAATCAGAATGCCAGTCCATCCATGTTGTTCACCACAGCATTCATATGTTAGTTGCATTGCTGACTTTTACTTTGTAACCGCGCTTAACATCAATCCTGGATACTTATGTTTTTTTTAAGAAATGGAAGTCAGCAAAACCAGCTTCTCTACTTCTTCTGGCACAGTGCTAATGAACAGGGGCATGTTAAGACCCAGCCCTGTGTTTTTAATTAGTCAGATCTAATGATGATGGATGGTTGCTATGGCAGTAGGAAGTGTCAGCTTCCTTTGACAGCTACTGTTATTATTATTTTTTTTTATTTTGATCCTTTTTAATTAGCATGCATGAAATCAAACAAACAAAACTGTCATCACAAAATGTTCTGTACAGGTGGTTATAGCACAACTGTTTATTTAGGAATCCACTAAACTGCATAGTGGCATGACGTCAAACTACTTTTCACCCACTACACAGCACTGTGAATGAAATGTGTTACAAAAAATCATTAAAAAAAGCTACTGTACGTGCTATTCTTAGTTACATTCAAGAAAGTTTGCAATGATACTTCTATCCAAACTAATACAGTAAAAGTCCATTTCTGCCAATGAATGTGCAACAAATGTGACATAGTATCTTCCCTTTCTCCATGCTGTAAAACACTGTATCTTATAAAATTATCCACTATTCACAAATACAATCCTTTTCTTTTTGTCAACAGGAACTTTAATGTGTATACTGATACTCAAGTCTTAGAACAAACATTACTCCTCTGCTCCAAACGACTGCTTGTCTACCCTACTATATCCTTGTTTGCTTGTGTGGGTATTGCTGATTCTGCAAGGTCTTATTGGCACACAAGGCCTGTAAAGGCAGCAAATTCAACAGACATAACAGATGCGCAAAAACCTTCACCCTACATTCCAAGTAAGTAATGGGACTTTTCATACTAGGACCTGCATGCACTTTGTGACTGCTGCTGAAGGGGGACTTGGTGGCCCTTCACAAACCCCCTCTTAAACAGTTTTTAAATGGGAAACAAACTCACTCTAACAGCTCCTCTTTGTGGAATCAGCTGCCGGCTTGCTGTATGACATGCTCCTCGTGCTAAGCTATGAACATTTACTGAGCTGCAGATATCCTGAGGGCTCTCACTCTCCTGTCTCTCTTCTCCCAGACTTCCTCTGCTCCGGCTGCTGCTACTGGCTCGCTGGACCCCCTTGATGAAGAGGACTTTGTGTTCTTTTGAGTTGGGACCGATGCGTCAAGTTTGACTGCTGTTCCTTGTGAGGCCAGATCACCTCTGTAAGAGACTTGTGTTTGTATCTGGCAGAACAGCAATAACATTTCTACTCCATGGGAAACCTACTGAACTCTCCTGTGCAACTTTGTGACCTAAGCTTGACAACTTCATCTGAATACAAGGGTGAATCAGAGGTGGTCTGACATCTTGCAGAGGCCCCATCTGCATATCTATGTGTAGCTCTCCAGCAAAAGAGCACAAACGTTGACTCCAGCCAGAACAAAGACATATAATGCAAAGAATGACATCTAGGATGGACAGAACTTATTCTCACTCACGTATTAGAAGACACTGATTTTGTAACTGGAAGTGACTTTAGTACAATGAGGAGAAGGTTCAAACTTCCTTTAAAATCAGCATGCACTCCATCTTTCAAAGGGGAAAAGCAAAGAGGAGCTTGGAGAATTGGGGACTGAACACACTCACTGAAATTCTCCAGGGACTCTTCCCAGGGGCACTCTGTGCACATTCTTCAAAATGAATTTCTAAAATCTCAGAAACTAACAAGCTATGAGCCATCCTCTCCACGAGGAGCTGCAATGACGAAATTCTCTATGCAGACCAGAAGTTGAGACCCAGTTGCTCAAGCCAAAGCTGTCTGCCAGTAGTCTAACAAGGCTGAGAAGCCATGACTTCAAGAAGGGAACTTCAGCATCTAAACTCTTGGGCCAAAATGAGTAATACTTTTCCCTGTGAAATGGAAAAAGATAGCAGAAGGCAAGCTACAAAAGCTGCAGCATAGCACTGACAATCATGGAGCAAAGAGAAAGAGTGCACTCCAATACATGAAGAATATGCCACTTAAACCTAGACCAACAACAAAATAACAACGCCACAAGTTGAACATCATCCATAAAGACTTTATCGTAAAACTATTTATCTGTGCTAAGATAAATTAGAACTTTAAATAATCAGTAAATAGCCAGCCTATATGTTATGTTTGTCTGTCTAGTCCATCTGCATCCATTTTATATATCAAAATTGATATGCATTTTTTATACTTCTAGAATAATTGTGTTTATTAAAAAATTTTATTATTCTGTTCTTTAAAAAGAGTGTCCCTCAATTACATTGATATAAGTCTCAAGGCCAGAGAACTGCTTCCTACTAAAGAGAAAAGTAGGGTAAATAAAGTAGAAGCCCTGCCGAAGTATTTGGTTAATTACAATAGCAGTATTGCTGAACGTAAGACTGATGTTTAATAAACCACCTTTACATTCACTCAGTTCATACACTTGTCTAAGTATTTTCTTATTTCCATTTGTATTAGTCATATGCACTTCATAATAAACATGTTGACATTAAAAAATCATTTGCACACACAATCCTGGATTTTTTTTCTACACCTTTGTTTTTTTTCTACACCTTTCCGGCTAGATATAGTCGGACTCACCTCGACGCACAGCTTGGACTCTGGAACCAATCTCCTTCAGAGGGGCTGGACTCTGTACCACTCTGGAGTTGCCTGCGGTGAGAGGTGCCGAGCTGGTGTGGGCATACTTATTGCCCCCCGACTTGGAGCCTGTACATTGGGGTGTACCCTGGTGGAAGAGAGGGTAGCCTCCCTCTGCCTTCGAGTGAGGGGATGGGTCCTAACTGTTGTTTGTGCGTATGCACCGAACAGTAGTTCGGAGTACCCACCCTTTTTGGAGTCCCTGGAGGGGGTGCTAGAGGGCATACCTTCTGGGGACTCCCTCGTTCTGCTGGGAGACTTCAATGCTCACATGGGCAATGACAGTGAGACCTGGAAGGGCGTGATTGGGAGGAATGGCCCCCCCCATCTAAACCCGAGCAGTGTTTTGTTATTGGATTTCTGTGCTCGTCACGGATTGTCCATAATGAACACCATGTTCAAGCATAGGGGTGTTCATATGTGCACTTGGCACCAGGACACCCTAGGCCTCAGTTCGATGATCGACTTTGTGGTCGTATCATCGGACTTGCGGCCACATGTCTTGGACACTCGGGTGAAGAGAGGGGCGGAGCTGTCAACTGATCACCACCTGGTGGTGAGTTGGCTTCGATGGTGGGGGAAGATGCCGGTCAGGCCTGGTAGGCCCAAACGTGTTGTGAGGGTCTGCTGGGAATGTCTGGCAGAGCCCCTTGTCAGAAGTAGCTTCAACTCCCACCTCCGGCAGAACTTCGACCACATCCCTCGGGATGTGGGGGACATTGAGTCCGAATGGGCCATGTTCTGTGCCTCTATTGTTGAGGCAGCTGACCGGAGCTGTGGCCGTAAGGTGGTCGGTGCCTGTCGTGGTGGCAATCCCCGAACCCGTTGGTGGACACTGGCGGTGAGGGATGCCGTCAAGCTGAAGAAGGAGTCCTATAGGACCCTTTTGTCCTGTGGGACTCTGGAGGCAGCTGATAGGTACCGGCAGGCCAAGCGGAATGCGGCTTTGGTGGTTGCTGAGGCAAAAACTCGGGCGTGGGAGGAGTTTGGGGAGGCCATGGAGAATGACTTTCGGACGGCTTCGAGGAGATTCTGGTCCACCGTCCGCCGTCTCAGGAGGGGGAAGCAGTGCAGTGCCAACACTGTATATGGTGGTGATGGTGCGCTGCTGACCTCGACTCGGGACGTTGTGGGTCGGTGGGGGGAGTACTTCGAAGACTTCCTCAGTCCCATTAACATGCCTTCCAATGTGAAAGCAGAGCCTGGGGACTCAGAGGTGGGCTCCCCCATCTCTGGGACTGAGGTCACCGAGATGGTCAAAAAACTCCTTGGTGGCAGGGCCCCAGGGGTGGATGAGATACGCCCGGAGTTCCTCAAGGCTCTGGATGTTGTAGGACTGTCTTGGTTGACACGCCTCTCCAACATCGCATGGACATCAGGGACAGTGCCTCTGGATTGGCAGACCGGGGTGGTGGTCCCCCTCTTTAAGAAAGGGGACCAGAGGGTGTGTTCCAACTACAGAGGGATCACACTCCTCAGCATCCCCGGAAAAGTCTATTCTGGGGTCCTGGAGAGGAGGGTCATCGGATAGTCGAGCCTCGGATTCAGGAGGAACAGTGTGGTTTTCGTCCTGGTCACGGAACATTAGACCAGCTCTACACCCTTAGCAGGGTGCTATTGGGTGCATGGGAATTTGCCTAACCAGCCTACATGTGTTTTGTGGACTTGGAAATGTCATTCGACCGTGTCCCTCGGGGAATCCTGTGGGGGGTACTCCGAGAGTATGGGGTACCGGACCCCCTGATAAGGGCTGTTCGGTCCCTGTACGAGCGGTGCCAGAGCTTGGTCCGCATTGCTGGCAGTAAGTCGAACCCGTTTCCAGTGAGAGTTGGACTCCGCCAGGGCTGCCCTTTGTCACCGATTCTGTTCATAACTTTTATGGACAGAATTTCTAGGCGCAGCCAGGGCGTTGAGGGGGTCCTGTTTGGTGGACTCAAGATTGGGTCACTGCTTTTTGCAGATGATGTTGTCCTGTTTGCTTCATCAGGCCGTGATCTTCAGCTCTCTCTAGATCGGTTTGCAGCCGATTGTGAAGCGGCTGGGATGGGAATCAGCACCTCCAAATCCGAGACCATGGTCCTCAGCCGGAAAAGGGTGGAGTGCCCTCTCAGGGTTGGTAGCGAGATCCTGCCCCAAGTGGAGGAGTTCAAGTATCTCGGGGTCTTGTTCACGAGTGAGGGAAGAATGGAGTGTGAGATCGACAGGCGAATCGGTAATGCGGGCTCTGCATCGGTCTGTCATGGTGAAAAAGGAGCTGAGCCGCAAGGCGAAGCTCTCAATTTACCAGTCGATCTATGTTCCTACCCTCACCTATGGTCATGAGCTATGGGTAGTGACCAAAAGAACGAGATCGCGAATACAAGCGGCTGAAATGAGTTTCCTCCGCAGGGTGTCTGGGCTTTCCCTTACAGATAGGGTGAGAAGCTCAGTCATCCGGGAGGGGCTCAGAGTAGAGCCGCTGCTCCTCCGCATCGAGAGGAGTCAGATGAGGTGGCTCGGGCATCTGATCAGGAGGCCTCCTGGATGCCTCCCTGGTGAGGTGTTCCGGGCACGTCTAACCGGGAGGAGGCCCCGGGGAAGACCCAGGACACGCTGGAGGGACTATGTCTCGCAGCTGGCCTGGGAATGCCTTGGGATTCTCCCGGAAGAGCTAGAAGAAGTGGCCGGGGAGAGGGAAGTCTGGGCATCTCTGCTCAAGCTGCTGCCCCCGCGACCCGACCTCGGATAAGCGGAAGAGGATGGATGGATGGATGGACCTTTGTTTTTAGTATTTTTTCACACTTGTGTAACTTTTATATCTTAAATCGGGACTATTTGAACTCAAATACTGTATATCAAGAGCATTTGTACTTTAATCTGCTTTGAGCAATGAAAATCTGACATTTTCCCCTACACCAGATTAATGATGACCCATCCCTTCTGTAACACAAATAAATGCTTGTACAAAAGAAATAAATTAGTTTAATTTTTCTTTGAGTTGCTTATAATATTATATTAATCACAGTGACATCATAAATGGATGGATAACAAGAAAAAACATTTCAGCTGACTTGGTAACTTGTTGTAATAGACATTCCATTTTTATTAGCCTTACTGTAATTTCTTATACTAATGTGACATTTTTATTGATTTAAAGCTTCATTGCAGAGTAAATAGTGTACATCAATAACAAGGGTTCAATAAACATTACATAAATAAATTACAACTATCACACACGCACACACACACACACAATAGAAACATGGCACATCCCTCTTTCCTGCAATATCTTGAAATGTGTATGTTATATATATATTTGTATATTATATAGATATAAACAAACTTTAAACAGTAACACTCTCTGGAATTTGACATTTAACATCTGACATAAACTTCAGTAAAATTTTCTTTGGAATCCTTTCTAGTAGAAGCACAATTTATCGATCTAACCAGGATAAGACAGTGTCATTTGAAATGGGAATAAGAAAGCTATACTATATACCTTTTTCAGAAATAAAATTAAAATAAAATTTATAAATTACAGGGCCTACTAAAGTTCATTTATACAGGGCCAGTTAACTTGTCTTCGGGGATATGGGAGGAAAAGCAAATAGGAAAATGCACATTAACTTGGGGAGAACATGCAAACTCCACATGAATAACGACTGGGCAGAGAATTGAATTCCAAGTTGCTGTATCTGTAATGCAACAATGCTAAGCACTGTGTCACCATAAAAGAAGAAATATGTTTATTTATACAGCTGATTACCATCCATCCATCCATTTTCCAACCCGCTGAATCCGAACACAGGGTCACTGGGGTCTGCTGGAGCCAATCCACTGATATGAGAGCTCCTTCATAACCAGCAATGAGTTCTGGGTCACCACTGTTATCTTTGTCAATGGGGTTGTTCCATAGCAGACCAGGTATTGCTTATATTTTAAGATTTGGATTAAAATTTCTATACTGGATTAGATAGATAGATAGATAGATAGATAGATAGATAGATAGATAGATAGATAGATAGATAGATAGATAGATAGATAGATAGATAGATAGATAGATAGATAGATAGATAGATACCTTATTAATCCCAAGGGGAATTCACATACTCCAGCAGCAGCATATTGATAAAAAACAATATTAAATTAAAGAGTGATAAAAATGCAGGTGTAACAGACAACAACTTTGTATAATGTTAAGGTTTACATGCCCTCCAAGAGTGGAATTGAAGAGTCACATAGTGTGGGGGAGGAACAATCTCCTCAGTGTGTCAGTGGAGCAGGACAGTGACAGCAGTCTGTCTGGAGATGATACCGTTTAGTGGATGCAGTGGATTCTCCATGATTGACCGGAGCCTGTTTAGCGCCCGTTGCTCCGCCACGGATGTCAAACTGTCCAGCTCCATGCCTGCAATAGAGCCTGCCTTCCTCACCAGTTTGTCCAGGCATGAAGCGTCCCTCTTCTTTATGCTGCCTCCCCAGCACACCACCGCGTAGAAGAGGGCACTCGCCACAACCATCTGATAGAACATCTGCAGCATCTTATTGCAGATGTTGAAAGATGCCAGCCCTCTAAGGAAGTATAGTCTGCTCTGTCCTCTCTTGCACAGAGCATCAGTATTGGCAGTCCAGTCCAATTTATTATCCAGCTGCACTCCCAGGTATTTATAGGTCTGCACCCTCTGCACACAGTCACCTCTGATGATCACAGGGTCCATGAGGGGCCTGGTCCTCCTAAAATCCACCACCAGCTCCATGGTTTTGTTGGTGTTCAGTTGTAGGTGGTTTGAGTCGCACCTTTTAACAAAGTCCTTGATTAGGTTCCTATACTCCTCCTCCTGCCCACTCCTGATGCAGCCCACGATAGCAGTGTCATCAGCGAAATTTTGCACGTGGCAGGACTCCGAGTTGTATTGGAAGTCCGATGTATATAGGCTGAACAGGACCGGAGAAAGTACAGTCCCCTGCGGCACTCCTGTGTTGCTGACCACAATGTCAGACCTGCAGTTCCTGAGACGCACATACTGAGGTTTGTCTGTAAGATAGTCCAAGATCCATGCCAAAAGGTATGAATCTACTCCCATCTCTGTTAGCTTGTCCCTAAGGAGCAGAGGTTGGATGGTGTTGAAGGTGCTAGAGAAGTCCAGAAACATAATTCTTACAGCACCACTGCCTCTGTCCAAGTGGGAGAGGGATCGGTGTAGCATATAGATGATGGCATCCTCCGCTCCCACCTTCTCCTGGTATGCGAACTGTAGAGGGTCGAGGGCGTGGTGGACCTGTGGCCTCAGGTAGTGAAGCAGCAGCCACTCCATGGTCTTCATCACTCATCACATGTGACGTCAGAGCGACAGGCCGGAAGTCATTCAGCTCACTAGGACGTGATACCTTTGGGACTGGGGTGATGCAAGATGTTTTCCAAACTCTCAGGACTCTCCCCTGTTCCAGGCTCAGGTTGAAGCCTGAGTCCACTGTAGAGGACTCCCCAGCTCCAACGCACAGGCCTTCAGCAGTTGTAACGATACTCCATCTGGACCCACTGCTTTGCTGGCACGAAGTCTCCTCAGCTCTCTGATTACCTGGACTGCTGTAATTGTGGGTGGGGGGAAACTCTCTACTATGCTGGTATCAGCAGAAGGATGGGTGGAGGATGCAGTACTCCGAGGTGAGAGTGGGTTAGGGAGGTCAAACCTGTTAAAGAAGTTGTTCATCTGGTTTGCTCTCTCCACATCTCTCTCGATGGTGGCACCCCACTTCGAGCTGCAGCCACTGATGATCTTCATCCCATCCCACACTTCCTTCATGCTGTAATTCTGCAACTTCTGCTCCAGCTTTCTCCTGTACTGCTCCTTCGCCGCCCTGAGCTGGACTCAGAGTTCCTTCAGCATGCGCTTGAGCTCATGCTGATCACCGCCTTTAAAAGCCCTTTTCTTCTGGTTCAAAAGGCCCTTGATGTCACTTGTAATCCATGGCTTGGTGTTAGCATAGCAGTGTACTGTTCTTACTGGTTCATACAGAAGTTGATGTAGTCAGTAGTGCAGTCAACAGCCTCCTCAATGTTCTCACTATATGATCCCTGCAGGATATCCCAGTCCGTAGTTCCAAAGCAGTCTCTCAGAGCCTGCTCTGCCTCAGGGGATCACTTCCTGAATGAGTGTGTGGTTGTAGGTAGCTCCCTCACTCTTGGTTTGTAGTGAGGCTGAAGCAGAACCAGGTTATGATCTGCTTTCCCAAGCGCAGGCAGTGGGGTGGCGCTGTATGCGTCTTTAACATTTGCATACAGTAGGTCAATAGTCCTATTTCCCCGGGTGTTACAATTCACATACTGGGAGAAGGCAGGTAATGTTTTGTCCAGCGTCACATGGTTAAAATCTCCAGAGATTAGCACAAGTGCCTCGGGGGGCTGCGTTTGTAGTTTAGCAACAGCAGAATGGATGATGTCACTCGCTATCTCCACGTCCGCCCGAGGAGGGATGTAAACAATAACAACAATGACGTGTCCAAACTCTCTGGGCAAGTAATAGGGATGCAGACATACGGCCAACAGTTCAATGTCCCTGCAGCAAGTGGAGATTTTGATGTTTACATGTCCAGAGTTGCACCACCTTGTATTCGCATAGAGAGCGAGTCCTCCTTTCCGCTTCCCGCAGGTATCTGCGTCTCTGTCCGCTCTAACTGTGCTAAACCCAGGTAGCTTCACGTTTGCATCTGGGATGTTAGTTGTTAGCCACGTTTCACAAAAACACAACAAACTGCATTCTGTGTAAGTCCTGACATTTTTCACCAGCGCAGCCAGTTCATCAATCTTATTTGCTAGTGATTATCTCACATGTCAAAGTTACTAATATAAATAAAAATGTCTTATGCCTTGTAGTTTTCAAATTATGATGAGATTAAAATTGAAGTCGCTTCTGGGGGCTCTCCAGGATTAGAGGTCTTGAAGCTTAAGGTGAAGAGGTCCTGAAGTTTAAGATAATTTCATAGTAGATCCTCTCGTGGGGCCTCATGTATAACGCCGTCCGTAGAATTCACACTACAACATGACGTACGGACAAAAGCAGAAATGTTCGTATGCACAAAAAAATCCAGATGCATAAATCTGTGTGTTCGCCATTTTCCACGTTCTTCCGCTACATAAATCCTGGTCAGTGTGAAAAATAACGCACATGCACACATCTGTTTCCCCGCCCCAACTCCTCCTAGAATTATGCCTCTTTAAACATGCAAATCAATATAAATAGCCCTTAAGCTCAGCCTTCTGTGAAAAGACAATGGCAAAAGCACGGGGGAAAATAGAAGAATTTCAGCGAATATCAAATGGAGGCAAGAAAAAACGTACTGTGTGTTGGTTTAAACAGTGGTATAAACAACAAAAGGAAGTTGATCGAGTGACATAGAGTGTCGGAGAAACTCGAAAGCTCAAGTTCACAAAGTCACACAGTGCCCAAAATAAAAAAGAAGTTGTCAGATATCAAAGTCGCCGTGAATAGTCATATGAAAGCTTATTAGGGTACACAGATAAAAAAACAGGCACACAATGGGAAAAAAGCACAAAATGTCAACTTTAATCTCGAAATTTCCACTTTAATCACATAGTTTATTTTGTCATTAAAGTAGAACATCATAAACTTCATCTTAAAATCGTTTAATTTACTAGTTTCTCAAATCCCATCATAACTAAAGTAGCACGTTAAATGCCTTGTTTTGTATTTGATCTCCCATGTGCTCTATGTGTGTGAATCACTATGTGCTTCCAGACTTTCTCTTCCTCTGACTGGGCACAGAATTCATTACATTCATAATATTACAACTCTCTGAATAATTCAAATACTGAGATGTATACGTGATATCATTTTCATGATGATAGGAGTTAAAGCATGTTATTAAACATGGGAACACGGTGGCGCAGTGATTGTTCATGTCTCACGCAAGATGCCTTCTGCGCCGTGTGCAACCTTTGATGAAATAATTCATTGCAGAAGTACTGTCTCTTTCAAACGTACTTACCCCCAATTCCTTCCTTACTTTTCTTTTTCCAAATACCTAATTGCCACAAAATCAGCTCTGTAATAGACGTTAAGCCATCTGTAAGCTTAGAACGCCAATTCTTCAAAACATTTAAGGAACATTGAAATATCTTCGTAGTACATGTTTAATTATTCTATCCATCTATCCTTCCAGTGTCGTGCCAGCCCCAACAAGAATACAGCGCGAGGCAGGAACAATCCATTAACGGAGCGCCAGATCCTTGCTAGCGCAGTGACACAGTGTCCTCACATGTTTAATTATTAACAATATAGATTATTTAAATGAAGTTAAAGTTTTATCTGTATAATATAATAAACATATTTTGCTGCATTTCATCTTAAAAATGATATTGTCATCATATGTAAATGCGCGCTTTATAAAGCGGCTCAGGTTGTGCAATATTATAACTGTAGTGCAAGTTTACAGTGAGGTGATTGTACTTATAAGTACTAACAGTTCTACAAGGAGCACTTGATGGACTGATTGAGTGCTTTTATAGTTCTTGGGATGAAACTGTTTCTGAACCGCGAGGTCCATACAGGAAAAGCTCTGAAGCATTTGCCGTGTGAGAGCAGTTCAATAAACAGCATGGCTGAGGCAGCGTGTGCTTGTTGCTGTATACCGATAATTCTCTTTCCGATCAGCTGCTGTAGATCTGTGATTCCCCACTCAGATACAGTGATATACAGTAAATACTCCGAGTGGTGCAGTGAGAGTAATATGGAAAAAGATGATCCAGTGTGGCAACCCCGGGAGCAGCTGAAAGAAGAAAAATAAGGTGCAGTGAGAGTAACAACGCTAAAGCAGCTATGGTATTTGGAATACTTTGGCTATTCCCTGGACCATTATATTGTTACAGGTTAATTACAGTCAGATGCCTTAACCTAATAAACAATATGCAGTTAGTTTCAGCCATGTCAGGGATGTGGATCTAAAAAAGAAAGGGTAACCACACAGGAACAGTAGCACTGCTTTGACGCTGGGTGCCGCCAGTTTACAAAACCGAGCGGAGAACTTGCGTACGCCAGGGTTGGAGCTACTGTGAAAACGTGCATGGCTTTACGCCAAGTTTAGGTTTTATACATCGAGATTTGAGTGTGGAAACGTTTGTACGCATCCATTTATGCATGAGGCCCCTGGTTATATCTATCCTGAATTTACTACAAATATGCAACAGGTGGAAAATCCTGTTGTAATGAAATTCATGGGACCATAAAAATATTTCATTATGACGGAAATTTCAATATAACAAATATGGGGAAAGTACGTATATTATTGTGACCAGGGACACCAGTGATTCGCCATCTCTAATGGCAGTGCAACAAGGACACCTCCATAGCTGCTCTGCTACATCTGGTATACACTAAACCAAGGGCAACCCAATTGATTGTCCTCTGTAGGATCAGGCTTACCTTGTAATGTGCTTGTCGCATCACCTTTCACCTGCTCTTTCTCGCATTGTTAATAGTGGCCCTGAAGTGCAATGTGCAAAAACAAATGAAATCATGCAAAAACAAATCAGAAAATACAAAAACAAATTGAATATGCAAAAGCAAATCAAAATGTGCAAAATTTTTGGTCTAAAAAATGTTTGTTATACTGAAATTTACATTTTATTAGAACAAAATCTGTTAAACATTATGTTGTATGAACCTTTGTCTGGGCCAAAAAAAAGTATTCATTATTCTGAAAATGTCATTACTTCTGTATTTTCTATAACAAGATTTGACCTGCAAATATAATTTTGACAGGTCTGAATTGACTTGAATTGGGAGTGATATGAATGAGGCAGTTCTGTTAATTAAAGTGTTGCACTGTACTGGTTATACATAAGCCTATATCATGAAGAATTCACCAGTAATGCCAGTTAGGTCCTGCTTTTAGCTGAATGATGACTTTGTGAACTTTTTTACTAAAAGAAATTTTAGTATGTCATAAAACACAATATGATAAAGAGTGAAGATGATGAAGAAGAACAAAATCAGGTCTTCTAGTTTCATTGAATCAATTCATGCTTTAGAAACGTTAAAAGAATGCATTCACTTTGAAAAAAAACAATATGTTTGTGTATTACAATTACATTTGACTCATAATTATTTTAACCCTTTAAACTCAGTTATGATGCATTTTATACTACATTGATTTAACTGGCTATAACTTCACTCAATATTCATTTTCTTCTCCTCAAAATACAGGTCAGACATTTTCAGAACTGTTTTAGAATTAGTTATGCTATACACCTGTGTTACAGTAGGAAAAGTTGCAAAATTCAGTAACTTTTTATCAAAAATGCACTTTGAATGTTATTCTTATTTCCATAGGTGGTGAAATAAGCTTCTAAACACTATAGATGTGTCGTTGACTGTGTCAGGATTACCAGAAAAAAAGATACAAAATATCTGCAAGTAATATATCTAGTTTTACTGTTTTGAAGCAGTACAAAAACAGGATTTATTTTCTCCACTTTTACCATTTTCAAAAGGCATGCATTTTGAAGGCTGTAGAAATAATCACTAGGAGATATAAGAAGGTTTGGAGTAGCCACCCTGTATAAATCAAGTTTATATAACCAAAGATGAGTCTTTTTAGACTGAGCCCACAACAGAACTAAGGAAACAGAATAAAATTGCAGTTTTATACAGGGAAAAGAGAAAGGGGTGTGTCTCTGAGATTGGAAGTGGAAATGAGGTCAGGTGGGCTGGAACCGGAAGTGAGGTCAGGTGGGATTTCCTTCTGATGGTCTGCAGTGGAGAAAAGAGAGAAGGCATTAGTGGAAGGTGTCACACCCTAGTCCGGCATACAATAAGAATTATTTAAGCCGATAAGCTGCCTCCTATACACACGTGTGTGACAAGGGCAATCATACTCATACGTAGTTTTACAGAAATTATAACATGTTTCCAAATTACAGTACCAAAAGCTGCAAGATTCAAGAATGTCTTTAACAAAAAAAAAAAAAAATCTGAAATACAGAAAGCGGAATGTGGTGTCATTTGAACATTGAAACATCCCACTCATTTAGTAGATAATAGACTGTCAGTGGCGGCATGGTGGCGCAGTGGGTAGCGCTGCTGCCTCGCAGTTGGGAGATCTGGGGACCCGGGTTCGCTTCCCGGGTCCTCCCTGCGTGGAGTTTGCATGTTCTCCCCGTGTCTGCGTGGGTTTCCTCCCACAGTCCAAAGACATGCAGGTTAGGTGGATTGGCGATTCTAAATTGGCCCTAGTGTGTGCTTGGTGTGTGGGTGTGTTTGTGTGTGTCCTACGGTGGGTTGGCACCCTGCCCGGGATTGGTTCCTGCCTTGTGCCCTGTGTTGGCTGGGATTGGCTCCAGCAGACCCCCGTGACCCTGTGTTCGGATTCAGCGGGTTGGAAGATGGATGGATGGATAGACTGTCAGTCAAATTGTACATAATTTAATCAGGACATTCTAGAAAGCCATGGGAGCATCAGTAAGTGGTTGTTCATTTGTGCAATCTACGAAAATAACTTAATTTCACACACATTTCTCTTTATATTACATACTTCAGTAATAAGACCTTTGGAATCCTTCATATTCATAAGTAATTATACTAGAATATCAAAGGTTTTTAATATACCACAGTACACACGGATGAATAGCCTATTTACTGATAGTTTATAAGTGTAATTAAGACAAAAACTGCTTTGTTAATGTTTTGTTGCATAAGAGTAAATGATGCAGTTTTGCAGTACCTAAGTTAAAGTGTTACAGTAATCCCTTGCTATATCGCGCTTCGCCTTTCGCGGCTTCACTCCATCGCGGATTTTATATGAAAGCATATTTAAATATATATCGCGGATTTTTTGCTGGTTCGTGGATTTCTGCGGACAATGGGTCTTTTAATTTCTGGTACATGCTTCCTCAGTTGGTTTGCCCAGTTGATTTCATACAAGGGACGCTATTGGCAGATGGCTGAGAAGCTACCCAACTTACTTTTCTCTCTCTCTCTCTTGCGCTGTCTTTCTCTGATCCTGTTGTAGGGGGATTGAGCAGGGGGGCTGTTCGTACACCTAGACAATAGGGACGCTCGTCAAAAAATGCTGAAAGATTATCTTCACTTTGCTCCCTTCTGTGCTGCTGCTTCCTTTAAGCGACATGCTGCACGGTGCTTCGCATACTTAAAAGCACAAAGGGCACGTATTGATTTTTGGTTGTTTGTTTTTATCTCTCTCTCTATCTCTCTCTCTCTCTCGCTCTCTCTCTCTGCTCCTGAAGGAGGGGGTGTGAGCTGCCGCCTTCAACAGCTTTGTGCCGTGGTGCTTCGCATACTTAAAAGCCAAACAGCCCTATTGATTTGTTTGCTTTTCTCTATCTCTCTGACATGATCTGCTCCTGACGCGCACTCCTTTGAAGAGGAAGATATGTTTGCATTCTTTTAATTGTGAGACGGAACTGTCATCTCTGTCTTGTCATGGAGAACAGTTTAAACTTTTGAAAAAGAGACAAATGTTTGTTTGCAGTGTTTGAATAACGTTCCTGTCTCTCTACAACCTCCTGTGTTTCTGCGCAAATCTGTGACCCAAGCATGACAATATAAAAATAACCATATAAACATATGGTTTCTACTTCGCGGATTTTCTAATTTCGCGGGTGGCTCTGGAACGCAACCCCCGCGATGGAGGAGGGATTACTGTACTTCAATTATTTACAAGTCCCATGAATTGTGATTTCACCAATGAAAAGAATTTTTTATACTGAAAATATTATTTTTATAAAAGTAATATAAGTGAAATAAACAACATTTGGCAAAACAAACATAAATGTGACAGGAAAACACTATAGTCAAGTAGGGGTAAAACAAAAAGTCATGTAAATAAGAGGGTAACTGCCTCAAAAAAGTCTGAAAGTGGCACCCATCCATGTTTTAGTATTTTCAGCAGCATCTGATGGATATATTTTGATTTGAACGCCTCTAGCTCTGGAGTGAAAGTATCTACAAGCTCTTTAAAGCAGTAGCCATGTCATTGTGGCACAAAGGGTAATAACATTTTATTGTACAGGGGAATTTGTTGTCAATTTGAGGTGACAACAAATACTGGAACAGCTGGCTTTCAGTTGTCATATTATGCTCTTGTCTTTAGTGTCTTCATTTGGAATCATTCAGATTAAGGAAACATGAAGATAACCTTCCATGAAAGAAAAGCAAGTAATTTGGATTCAGGAAGAAGGGAAACATTCAATCAGAATCAAAGCACTGCAACAAAAATCAACAGTTTAGAATACTGAAGAAAAAGAAAGGTGTAAGAGCCATTTTTTAGGTTATGTTGAGTTGATAGAAGTATTTTCTTAGTTATGTTAAAATGTTCTCCTATATATTAGTGCATAGTCAATGGGAGATTCTATTATAGCCCGCACAAGCTAAACTGAAAATGGAATATACTTTACTAATTCATTCGTGTCATTCTGACTACAGACTAGTTCAGTTCATGATCTGCCTTGCTGTTGGCAAGGTATGGAGGGCAAACAGTCTCAAACCACAGTGAATGTATTGAACGTATTGAGGTACTAATGTGAAGCCTAGGTAAGTTTGCTATAGAAAATAACTTAAGTTTAACAGGAAAAAGCTAAGATTGTAATGAAACAGAAAAGAAACCTTTTTCCCTTTTGCCTTTAATTCTGCATGTTTAATAACGTTTTGCTGAATTTTTGCAATTTGTTTTCTTTTTTTTTCATTTTCACTAAATGTTTAAAACACCTTTTGGACCAAGACATTTTTTTATTATGCATTTGACTCCTTCTGGATTCTGCCTTGCCAACTCAGTAGCTGATCGACTTTGGGAACCTAGAAAAGACGCAGCTACAAGAGGTGATTGCAGTTATCAGGTTATCTTAGGAAAACAACATCAGTAATAGCAGAAAAAGTATTAGAGTTATAAAAAATAAAATTAATAAACCTTTACAAAAGCCACCAACATCCTTAAAAGCGGAAAGGTGAAAGTGTCACAGTTTATGGTTTACAACAAACTCAGATTTACAGTGGCCATATTGCAAGATACAGGTTTCTTATAAACTGAAAGAATTCTTAATTATATTTACTAAAAACATAAAGCTGGGGCAATAGAATTATGGATGAAAATGTTACTGATAGAGGAGTGAAAGATAAACATGCAGAGATTGTGGGGAGAAAATAACAAACTACACATGAGCCCATTTATGTCTTTCTACAAATATGTGGTATGTGTCATACACTTGCAGATCATCTTACCAAAATGGTACCTAATTTTGAATCTCACTATATGGATTATGGTATGCTTTTTAAAACTATTGCAAGTAACCATAACTGTAGATTTTAAGATTCTTAGTTGACAGCATTTAGTTGAAAAAAAAAAACATATTTTCTTTTTTTAATCCTCAGTTTCAAGGTAAAGGCAAACAAAACCAATATACTACTGACAAATAACCAAACGTTATTTTTGAAATTTGAATTACTATTTTAAATCTATTTTGTTATTAGTAAAAGTTGTTTTACAAAAGATTTTTCTGGTAATTTCAGCCACGGTACCACTTATGCATGTCAGCATCAGTTATCCAATTAGAAGGAAATTATGCTGTTACAAATTAATTTAAATTGGTTGTAAAATAAATATTTACAGCAATAACATAAAGAAATAGTGCAAACAGCTTTAGCTGTATGATTTTCTTCAAGCAAAATTCAGATATCTTTAGTAAGCCTGCAGTACTGGGTGACTAAAAGTGGTATTTATGGCAAGTGCAAAATGAAGGTCAGCCTCAACAGTAATTAATATGGATCCAAAAGTGGAGATGTGATCATGGATAAGAAGGTTTTAAAACACGAAAGTGGTGTGTAAAGGCATCATTATGAGAACAGAGCCAACACAGCTCTGAAACCAGTAAACAATGGCACTTATAAAAATATGTTTTGTTGTAAGGCAAACACCTAAATGTGACATGATGCTACAATCAAATCAAAATTTTTAATATAGTGATTTAGTTACACCATATAAGAAAGAAAAGTTAAATATTCTGAGGTAAGGTATGTGACAGTATTGACCCAATGATACATGAATGATGAATAAAACATTTTCTATAAATGAGTAGTCAGGAATATGAGAAATAATAAATGTAAACAACAAGTGTGTGGATGTTCCACAAGATACAGATTTGACAGCTATCCACTGAACAGTGTTCCCTTCAATAAAACTTCAAACGGAAGTCAGATGACTCAAAACTGCAGAAACTATTTCCTTAGAACCAATGTATATGCCAGTGAAGAGGAGAAAAGACATTTGTAGGATTCAAAAAAGATTTCTACAAAATATTAGGCACCACAACTATGAAAGTGTTGATTTTCAAAATGATCAATATAAAATGTTAGATAAAAGATCTTCAAATTTATTCTGACAACCCTTTCCTTTGTGAAAAACCTGGAGATTAGTAAAACATATCTCTTTGCTCTTAGGCTTTTTGGAATGGTAAGGATTTCAGAGGTCAACAACTGCTGCCCTTTTGGTGGCCTGTTAACAACTGCTTTAAGAGATAAGCAGCATGCACCAGTCAGGGTTAAAAATAATCTACTAGTTGTCATAGGACTACTGTAATTATCTTCTTTTTGGATAAAAGAATGAAACATTAAAAGGTCATATTCATTGTTTACATTTTTATGGTTCCTAAAACATATTTACATGCTTTTCAGGTGTTTTACTCAGATGCACAGATAAAGTAAGCACGCAAATAGGCACCAAATTATAACATAACTTTTGAGTCAATAAATGAATCTGACAACAAAAAAAGAATCAATGCAGCCAACACCTGCCGCTCCTTAATTAAAAACAGGCTATTGATTTTCTTTTAATGCAGCATTCTTTAACACAACATTTAAGACTGTTTATGCAATTCTACTGTGACATTAAGGTGCAAACACAATAATGATGATTGTCGTTAAGAATTTTACAACATTTGAAATTAGACTTTTCCAAACAGAGACTGAACTCTGCATATGTTGATTAACATTTGTCAAAAGTAGTATTTCTGATGTAGTAAACATCTGAGGTTGATTGAGCTACTTGATTGTGTATTCTGAAAATAGTACATCCAACAAAATAACTACTGTACTGTATTCTGTAGGTTTCAAAAGCTGCAGGAGTTCAGTAGTTTATCGATTCATTTAGCTTAACCAGTGTTTGCAACCAAAGCTAATTAAGCTTGCAACTGATGCTTAAACTAAACATTTACTGCAAAAATATTACAAAGTGTTATATGAAAATGATGAGTTACATTAAACATTAAGGCTAAAGTAAAGAATGAAAAGATACTAATGTACAAAAAACATTCCATGTCTTGCTCTTAATGTCACACTTCTGTAATTGTGGCATACTATGATAAGGTGTAGCAAATAATTTTATTTTAAAAATATTTTGTAAAAACAAAGCAGATTTATTATATTTGTTATTGGAAGGCTTGGTACTACAAGTCAGTCATGGGACAACCTCACAGTTGTGATTACGCCAGTTTCTGCTCAATTTTGCAAACGGGCGGCACTCAGCGTCAAAACAGTGCTACTATTTCTGTGTGGTGTCCCTTTCTTTTTTACATTTACATTTATTAAATGCACCAAAATTAATTGCATATCATTTACAAATTTAATTCACTTGATTATAATAATTCTGTAACAATATAATGGTGCACGGAATGGCCAAACTGTTCCAACTACCATGGCTGCTTTAGTGTTGTTAGAAGACATCGCAAATGGAAGAATTACAAGAGAGCACATATTTACAGATGATGACGACTGGCCTCTGAGTCAATTTCAATTTCCAAGAGATACCCTCTTAGAGGTGTGTATTGAACTGGTAACAGCTTTACAAAGGCAGACTTTGAGGAAATGTGCTCTACCTGCTCCTTTGCAAGTTCTGTCCACACTCAGATTTTTAGCCACAGCAGCTTTTCAATGTGAACTTGCTGATGGTATTTCATAATCATCACTGAGTCGTGCCATATCAGCTGTATAGGATGGTACTATTCTCTTATCATACAGATATATAAGATTTCTTTACACTGTGGTTAAACTGAGAAACATCAAAGCACAATTGGAGAGGTCAGCTGTATGTACATTGCTATTGCAATGACGCTGGACAAGTTACATCAGCCAGAGATGAATTACCAAAAGAATGAACTGGCATGGGTGGCACAGTGGGTAGCGCTGCTGCCTCGCAGTTGGGAGACCTGGGGACCTGGGTTCGCTTCCCGGGTCCTCCCTGCGTGGAGTTTGCATGTTCTCCCCGTGTCTGCGTGGGTTTCCTCCGGGCGCTCTGGTTTCCTCTCACAGTCCAAAGACATGCAGGTTAGGTGGATTGGCGATTCTAAATTGGCCCTAGTGTGTGCTTGGTGTGTGGGTGTGTTTATGTGTGTCCTGCGGTGGGTTGGCACCCTGCCCGGGATTGGTTCCTGCCTTGTGCCCTGTGTTGGCTGGGATTGGCTCCACCAGACCCCCGTGACCCTGTGTTCGGATTCAGCGGGTTGGGAAATGGATGGATGGATGGATGAACTGGCATTACATCATCTATACCAGGACCACTGTAAAAACAGCAGTTCCATACAGTTGCAGGTGCTTTATCCAGCTAGTGTGGTAAAAGGCAAGCAGTCCTTTTAAAGACAGTGAATCACCTCAAAGAGCCATGTAAAGAGCAGAGAATCTATCCGTTATGGCGCTCGACACCAATGCTACACTATAAAGGTGCCTTCAGAGAATGAATTTGCTTGTGTAAATAGAAAGCATTTCCACTCTATTAATGTGCTGCTATGTAGTCAACAGAAAGTGTGTTGCATTGTGCAAGCATGTAGCATGATGCATTATATGGCGCACAATCGCAGCTTACCCGTACCTGAAAAGATGCGGTATGATGAACCTGACCCTGACCCACCAAATGATCAGCCAAATCGGACAGTGTTACAGCTTCATTTCAATGATATTAGCAGAATGTAAAAATAGGTAATCAGATGCAGCATTTATTGTTTTTACCAATTTATTTAATTTGCGATCAATATCACATAATACAGCCCTTATATTCCTTAGTTCATTGGCCTCATTCTTGCATTATCCACTATTGGATTTTGTGACTCCAGAACAGCATTCATCAGCATATGGCCAGATAGTTGCCCAGTGGTTTACAAGGCAGAGGTGTGTGCACAGCCGGCACCCAAAGATGTGCTGGGCACAGCAGCACCATTACCTGCTAGAGTCGCGTCCTCTGCATGGGGATCAGCTTTTGCAATATTGTCCAAAACAGAATAAACAAATGGTGGCAGCAACTCGCCTTTTCACATCAACTTTGATATCTGACCACTTTTTTATTTTGGGCACTGTGTGACTTTCTGAACTGTCAAGTTTCTCTGCAACGCTGTATTCATCAATTTCCTTTTGTTGATTATACCACTGCTTAAGCTAACAAATAGTATGTTTATCCTAGCCTCCACTTTGCATTAGCTTAAATTCTTCTTTTTTCCACATGGTTTTCCCATTGTCTTTTAACAAAACACTGAATGGAAGGAGCTATTTATATTGATTTGCATATTCAAATATGTGAAATTCAGGGAGGAGTTGGGGTGGTCCTGTAGACGTGTATATGTGTGTTAAACTTCACGTTGATTGGGATTTATAAAGGGAAAGTGAATGGAACTTTTTTTGTGCATACGCACATTTTCAGTTATGTCTTTATGCCATGTTTTAGTGTGATTTCTACATATGGAGTTATACGTAAGGCTCCTGGTCTAGTTGTGCTGCCATCTAGCATATCAGGTAAGCCACTGTTCTGAAGCCTCTGTTCCTTAATTACATTGGCCTGTCCAGATAATGAATCATGCCATGTCCCAGACAAGATGCTAGCCCATGCCTGTCCTCCCTTAAAATGCCATTAGTAGTATTTTAAAGACAATTCTAAAATACACAGGTAAAGAACATAACAATGCTACAACTGGTGAGATGTGGTCATATTTTCTTTTTCTGGCTAGGAATTTTGCTGCTGCATTCTGGACTGCAACTGCAACCAACTGATGCCCTTCTTAGGTGGTCTTGTTAGGAGTGCATTACAGTAATCTAACTAACTGAAAACATGGGCGTGAATTAATTTCTCAGCATTTTGCAGTGTTATACGATGTCTAACTTTTGCAATGTTACTTAAATAGTAAAATGAAGTCTTAGTAAGCTGGTTAATGTGCAATTTAAAATTTAGGTCAGTGCCCATGATAACACCTAAACTTTTTACTTCTGTCTTGACTTTTAATTCCAAAAGATCAAGTTTATTTCTAATAACCTCATTATTTTACTAACAATTAAGATTTCAGTCATTTCTTCATTTAGCATATGGAAATTGCTACTCATCCAATCAGAAATACAAGACAGACATTGGGTCAGACAGCCCAGAATGTCAGGGTCATCAAGTGCTATAGAATGGTAAAGCTACATGTCATCTGCATAGCTGTGTTAGTTCATCTTGTATTTTGAAATAATTTGGTCTAATGGGAGCAAATATATTGAAAATAACAGATGGCCCAGAGTTGATCATTGTGGTAAGCCATATACAATAAAATGGATCTCTGAACTACAATCACCACAACTAACAAAGAATTTTCTACATGTTTAATATGACTGAAACCAATTTAAGACACTGCCCAAGAGGCCCACCTATTGACTAAGGCAATAATTATAGATGGAAGAACAGATAAAAGTTAATAGTTTTAACAACACAGTATTAACTGAAATGATTCTATTCGTTGTACAAAGTCAGTTTAACCTCTAGATTCTGGTTTTGTGTTCTTTTCCTTCTTCACCTACTCAGTGGCTAAATATGTTTATTTTCAGTTGCTTAAGTAATACCAAAACTCATGCACATTATCCGCAAGACCTGCCATAATGCATGTTATAATGCTATTCAGTGCAAGTGACACAAGTCTAGTAAATCACAGTAATTAAGCCTCATTTTTTAATAATATATTATGAAACTTGAATCTTTTCTTGATTAATTGAGGGTAATCCTAGGGGAATAAATAGGTACTGTCCTGCTGTTTACATGTGTGTTGTCAAAGATGATAATGTGCATTACTAGAGATCACCTCTAATAACTGTTAAGCATCAGCTTAATAGCTACAAAAATACAATGTTGCTACCCTTTTAACTTACTTATGTAAAAATGAGCTTATTCTTGGCAGGTATTAGTTTTGTCGTTAATCATAATACACATGACAGACGTTTTTAACTGCCTTTTTATTGGAGGTAATTTATTTTTAGCTGGATTCTAAATATGACAAAAATGTTAATTTGGATTCTTAAAGGCTTTTTCCATCAGAGACGAATGTAGCCAATGTTCTTCATTTTGAATCAGATGGAAGACCTTTTGAGTGGTAATTGCTGTGGCAGTGTTGTACACGGAAATGTAGAAACCTTTACTCAAAATACCATATAAACTGTACCCTCCAATGAACAGTCATACAAGAAGAACCTGTTAATAAATGCCACGTTTGTTATAGTGTATTCTTAATTAGATCTAATGCATTACTAAATCTTGTCACACTAAGGAGCACTTTGAACAGTTCAGGCTGGAGACTGACATTTAATCCTCTTGGCAAGAACAGTAGTGACATCCTAAACCAGCACATGACTATTAATCAACACCAGCTTAATGGTTTTTAACTAAGGTGTAATGTATTTCAGTAACAATAATAATAATAATAATTAATTACATTTACAGTATATGGCACTTTTCTAGCTACTCAAAGCACTTATAAACAGTTCTTTGCTACTATGCATGTTTAAAGTGTATGTTTAAGTGTGTTGTTTAGGACATAGATAATTTTTAACATTATATGGTCTCAATACAAAACACATACATTCTCTGTGCATAGTTTTAGTATATAGAGTTTGAAGGAATGCCCAGCAGGCACAATAACTGTAAGGATAAAACCATATTTCAGGACTGAGTCTTGTCATAAGAGGCCCTGTGGCAACTACAAAGGCAGTAATAAAATGTCTGTGTTACAAGCCTATATGCAATTGCCCCAATATTATGAAACCTTAGAGACAGTAACTGCTGGGAAAATAGTGCAAACCAGGTCATTAGGTGGCAGCCGATATACCAATTACATTATATTTGGATCTGTGCTCCTTCTCAGTACAGACAGATGACTTGAATTAGACTCATCTCTTTGAAATGTGAGTAAATGGGATCGGAGAGACATAACCATGCTTCATAAGTATTAAGGACACTTAAAGGTGCCCAGAAATTATTTTAAACACAATTAAACCAGGAGATGATTAAAGCAGAAATAAGCTGTGGTCAGAACAAGGAAGGGTCAAAAAACAAGAGCCAAACAAAACCATGAAAACACAAACTGAAGGGGAAAGATGAAATCGAAAGTAAAATAAAGGAAAGTGGTCATAACCAGACCACAAATCCTACCTCTGGAGCCTACTTGTTTGAAAGCTGACTATCACTAAGAATAGCAAAAGGTTAAGTTATCACCATAGGATAAAGCAGTATATACAGTAATCGCTGCCAGATTTATGAAGTTACTTCCAATGACATCAACGGAGTCACGTGAAAAACTAATCAGAATCTATGTAAACATAGTAAAGAAAGACAATGTGAAAGTAAGCCTTTTAATTCTAAGACCAGTCATAAAAATAACTACAAAAATGGACTCCTCTTGTGTCAAAACCCCAAAACAGGGAAAAGCACATAATGAAATCACATTAATACTACAATAGTGAGAATTCTAGGAGGATAGCCCCAGAGGTTTCCAAAGTCATTCCTAAAATCTTAGAGGTAATTTCTAGTCTTTCTGGTCAACAGTACATATGGTTACTTGGATTTGGGATGTTTAGAATCAGTAAAAGTACATCTGGCATTGGAAGAAAAGCAAGATAATTAAAAGAAGGAGTGGAACAAGTGAGAAAGGGAAGATTTGTTGAGGTACAACATTGTGTATAAGGGAATCGTTAGACAAACCATTTTTGATAGACAAGGATGTCTCCTATGTAGTCTAGAGACAGACTGCAGGATTATTGTACTTTGTCTGTTTATTCTTTATTTTGAAGTAAGTTACTTTCACTATTTATTACTTCGACTTCCTTTACTTGATCTTATGTTTGGGATTTGCTAATGAGTGTTCCCTATAGGCAATGAGAAAATGAGACAAAATCTTGGTAAACAATGCATTAATTTTAGCATATAATATGTGTTTCAATATACAGTGGTGTGAAAAACTATTTGCCCCCTTCCTGATTTCTTATTCTTTTGCATGTTTGTCACACAAAATGTTTCTGATCATCAAACACATTTAACCATTAGTCAAATATAACACAAGTAAACACAAAATGCAGTTTTTAAATGATGGTTTTTATTATTTAGGGAGAAAAAAAATCCAAACCTACATGGCCCTGTGTGAAAAAGTAATTGCCCCCTTGTTAAAAAATAACCTTACTGTGGTGTATCACACCTGAGTTCAATTTCCGTAGCCACCCCCAGGCCTGATTACTGCCACACCTGTTTCAATCAAGAAATCACTTAAATAGGAGCTGCCTGACACAGAGAAGTAGACCAAAAGCACCTCAAAAGCTAAACATCATGCCAAGATCCAAAGAAATTCAGGAACAAATGAGAACAGAAGTAATTGAGATCTATCAGTCTGGTAAAGGTTATAAAGCCATTTCTAAAGCTTTGGGACTCCAGCGAACCACAGTGAGAGCCATTATCCACAAATGGCAAAAACATGGAACAGTGGTGAACCTTCCCAGGAGTGGCCGGCCGACCAAAATTACCCCAAGAGCGCAGAGACGACTCAAAAAGGTCACAAAAGACCCCAGGACAACGTCTAAAGAACTGCAGGCCTCACTTGCCTCAATTAAGGTCAGTGTTCACGACTCCACCATAAGAAAGAGACTGGGCAAAAACGGCCTGCATGGCAGATTTCCAAGACGCAAACCACTGTTAAGCAAAAAGAACATTAGGGCTCATCTCAATTTTGCTAAGAAACATCTCAATGATTGCCAAGACTTTTGGGAAAATACCTTGTGGACTGATGAGTCAAAAGTTGAACTTTTTGGAAGTCAAATGTCCCGTTACATCTGGCGTAAAAGGAACACAGCATTTCAGAAAAAGAACATCATACCAACAGTAAAATATGGTGGTGGTAGTGTGATGGTCTGGGGTTGTTTTGCTGCTTCAGGACCTGGAAGGCTTGCTGTGATAGATGGAACCATGAATTCTACTGTCTACCAAAAAATCCTGAAGGAGAATGTCCGGCCATCTGTTCGTCAACTCAAGCTGAAGCGATCTTGGGTGCTGCAACAGGACAATGACCCAAAACACACCAGCAAATCCACCTCTGAATGGCTGAAGAAAAACAAAATGAAGACTTTGGAGTGGCCTAGTCAAAGTCCTGACCTGAATCCAATTGAGATGCTATGGCATGACCTTAAAAAGGCGGTTCATGCTAGAAAAACCCTCAAATAAAGCTGAATTACAACAATTTTGCAAAGATGAGTGGGCCAAAATTCCTCCAGAGCGCTGTAAAAGACTCATTGCAAGTTATCACAAACGCTTGATTGCAGTTATTGCTGCTAAGGGTGGCCCAACCAGTTATTAGGTTCAGGGGGCAATTACTTTTTCACACAGGGCCATGTAGGTTTGGATTTTTTTTTCTCCCTAAATAATAAAAACCACCATTTACAAACTGCATTTTGTGTTTACTTGTGTTATATTTGACTAATGGTTAAATGTGTTTGATGATCAGAAACATTTTGTGTGACAAACATGCAAAAGAATAAGAAATCAGGAAGGGGGCAAATAGTTTTTCACACCACTGTAGATCGTATGCACTGTTGGGAATGGTTTATTTTCTCAATATGAAATTGATGTTGTTATTGTTATTGATTCAGAAATGCTTCACCAAAAGACCAAATTAAAGACTGGAGTTAGAAGATAGCTCTTCTGACAAATAGAAAGAGTAAGTGGGACTCCTGCTTTAGTCCAGTGCAGAACAAATCTGTCCAATGATCCATTCCATATTTGAAATACCTCTGGTTTTACAAATGCCCAAACTCTAGTAACAAGCAAATATTCTAATGGTCAAAACTGCACACTCAAAATCCATACATGACTTCCAACTGGTGGTCTTAATTTCTCATAGAAAATTCTTTGATAAGTTGATTAGATTAGGGTTATATAATGTAGGGTAGGGCAACATAATGAACGGTGCAACTGTGGAGACAGACAGACACTCACGTAGACCACTGCAGCTACTGTGTTCCACATATTTAAAAAGTGCCTCTGCCTGCCACAGTATCTCCCTGTCATTTTAGCTATTTCATCAGTATATGATATAACAACAGCAAACAGAGTTTTGTTAAGCTTTGTGGTCTATGTGATCAATGCGTTTTATAAAATGTGTTAAATACTTCTGCTATTTTGCCATGGCTTATTTGCATTTACAGATAGGCAGTAATGTTGAAATTTCCTTAGTTATTCTTTTAGACAGGCAGTCAGAAGGTAAATGCTGTGTAGCCTCATCTGTGCATCTACTGGTGTTGTTAGGCAGATTTGTTGATTTGGGTATAATGAGAACTAAAATCTGCATCTCCTTTGGCTCTTCATTATCAGCTCTCTTAATGATAGTCCTTTTGACAGAGTGTGACACACTGTTTACTTCAAATGCATATTTTGCAGTTCATGTTTTCATGAATATAGCTGCCAATTCTTTCAAGTTTACATCAACTCCTACACTATTGTTGTAACTCTGAACAACAGAGAGCACACAGCACCTGTGACAACAGATTGTTCATGTTTACCACTCCTTCAAATTTAATGTGTAATGTGATGCTGCAGAATGGTTTTATTACTTGCATCAGGTTTATGTTATAAACAGGTTATGTTTATTTTTAAAATGTGCAAAGGTCTCTCTGCCCACGCAACACATATTTATGTCTAACAGGGTTTTTCTAGAAATCATTTCAACTGTAAACAGGAGCTTGACCTCTGCAAGACCAGGTTAACGAGAGCACCTCTGATCTTTGCAGTTGATTAGTTTAGAAATGTGAACGCTGTAAGCCAACTAATTGTTCCCACTCATTTTTAAGCAAAATTAATTCATGGTTGTCTCCAGAGACTCAGCAAGACTAGGTTTCCCAAGGCTCAAGAACAACAGATTTAAGAACTCTGTTATCCTCAGAGCTATAAGCATTTTGAATTCTAATACTTGTTGGGATTTGGCTTAATTCTGAATTATTATTGAGAACTGTTACAAGTTATTCATTCGTATTTGTAGAAATTTTGCAGTTGTGTTGACTATTGTATTTTGTCTCTTAGCTTATTTCCTTGTATTTGTGTAACAATGTTATTTGTTTTGTACTTTCCTGTTTCAAATAAATGTCCCACTGGCAATCCAAAGCTGATTGCTGGGATATACTGTATATTTGACTGACTTTACCTGGATAATGGCATCCTCACAGAATTTTATATAACTGCTTATTTTATCTGTCAAGTTATCAGTACTAACACAAGATTCTTTAATCACAGTCCACTGAGTACATTCTAAACAGCCATCCTCTGGCACTATCAGAATTACTAGATGCTATAATCTCAATTCAGAGTGGGAAAGCAGCAGGCACTGATGGTTACCGTGCCACATTTTATAAAAACTTCTCAGTTAAGCTAGTTCCCCTTTTATTAGCAACATTTACAGACAATAAAATTCTACCTCAAACTTTTCATCAAGCTCTAATTACCATCTTTCCTAAGCAAAATAAGGATTTATTACAATGTGCATCATACAGACCAATGTCACTTTGAATAACGATGTAAAGATACTTTCCAAAGTTTTAGCCAGAAGGATTAAGAAAGTGCTTCCTTCAGTAATATCACAAGACCAAACTGGATTCTTTAAAAGCAGACACTTAGCTTCCAATATTTGACGCCTGTTTTTACATTCTTTTCTGGTTAAACATACTGTATATTACAACATGTTACTTAATTAAAAATAATTGGATTTACTGAAAAAGCAGGTGGTAAATACTGTATGTATGTTTAGGGAGGTTACACTGTGTCACACACGTGTGCATGGGAGGCAGCTAAAGGGCTTGAGTAAGGGTAGTTCCGAGGCATGCCGGGATGTGGCAGAATGCACTGACTCTTTTTCTCCCTTTCCTGTAGACCATTCACGGGAGATTCCACTTGGCTCTCTTGACATCACTTCCGGGACCGAGCCTATGGAAGGAGACCTTGCTGGCTCCGGCCCCTGTGATGTCACGTCTGGGCTCGAACCAATGGCTGAAGACCATGAGCCCAATCCCTATGATCTCACTTCCTGTCTCCCCCTTTAAAAGCCTGCACCTTTTCCCTATTCGCTCAGTTCTGTCTTGGACTCGTTTGTGTGCACATCAGTGCAGTATTCATTGAAAAACGACTTTTGCAGCCAGGAAGTCAATTACATGGGTGGCAGCCCCAAACCTTTCTATGACTCTGTGTCGAGTTTGTGACAACTGAAAACAGTCATATATGTAATCTGTGCAAAATGATTAGAAGGAGTAACGTGAAATAACCCTGAGTCAGATGAAAATAAATCCAAATAAAAAAATTTTAAAGATAAAGCATTCTGAACTTGTTGACTTTTCTGTAAAATTGTTAAAATCAAAGTTACATGTCAGAAAAGATTAAGAAAATATGGACATCATTTAAGGTAAAGAAAAGTTTAACAAAACACAGGGCGAGAAATTCTTGCTGCTGTTTTCTACAAGTGTAGCGCCCATGAAGTTTTGTTAATGTAAAGGAGGCATTTATCTTTGTGTTTACAGGAAAAATATACATCCATGTTGTAATAAATACACAAACTCTCATAAAGGTTTGGGGTTTCCGGCCCCATATACTGTACAGATTGCAAATCAAAATAAAGAATACGGCCATACATATGACATTCCATTATAACAGCAGACATTTTGGATTTGGTGAAGGGAGCATTTATGGGGTGGGACCGGAAACAGATGAATGGAATGCTGGGAAGGAACCAAGGTGCTGTATGGGAACCGTGACGTCATCAAGATGGGACCAGAAGAAGGGATGGAATGCGGAAGTGGTGGTGCGTGGTTTAGGGAACCTGGTCAAAGTTACGGCGGCGTTGTTTCTGTCTTTCTGTAGGAATAAAAGAGAGAAAGGTTAGTACCCCGTCTTTGTCCCCTGGCATGATATGTTACGTTGCTCGTCGGGTCTTTATGCAGCTCCCAATGCGCGTGTGCGTGACAATGTGTAAAAATTCATAATATGTAGAATAACATAACATTCTCAGTTCCATGGATTTTAAAATCACATTTGCAAAGAAAATATTTTTCAGACAGAATTTCAGAAGTAAAAAAGTTTTGCCTGCCTAAGGAAAAGTCATCTCTGATGGAGGATCGCAGGAATTGTGGGAAAGAGGGGTCCTTTCATCGGATTGGCTGGCCCAGCACTGTTTCAGCCGTGGAATGGCCAAATGGGGGAGGCAGCTTGAAGGATGAGGTCTCCAGGACTCTACACAAATCCAAATCTTATTATGGGATATATCATCTACTGTTAAATTCTGCTCTGTACTTCTAAAATTTATATTTTTTATTTCTTACTATATTGAGAAATTGTTCTGTTCTGTGTACTGTATTGTATTGTATTGTATTGACCCCCTTCTTTTGACACCCACTGCACGCCCAGCCTACCTGGAAAGGGGTCTCTCTTTGAACTGCCTTTCCCAAGGTTTCTTCTATTTTTCCCTACAAGGTTTTTTTGGGAGTTTTTCCTTGTCTTCTTAGAGAGTCAAGGCTGGGGGTCTGTCAAGAGGCAGGGCCTGTTAAAGCCCATTGTGGCACTTCCTGTGTGATTTTGGGCTATACAAAAATAAACTGTATTGTATTGTATTGTATATGTGACCAGAATACAAAGGTTTTTTAAAATAAGACATTCAAAGCAGTTACCAAAAAAGCAAAGTCAAAACACATCAAGAAAAATTCAAAACACTGAAACACAAACCAATTACAAAATACAGTATAGAAAAACATTGTCAGAGCCAAAATCCTACAGTATAAATTATTTTTTGTTTTAGTTTCTTCTATTCTAGTCCCTTCCTTTTGAGGATTAGTCAAATCACAGATTTCTGTGTGGGTACTGCCATGTTGTAAAACAGCAGCTTGATGACATCGTATGTCATGTGATTGCCACATTATGTTCTGTTGTTGTAAACATTATGAAACACCTAATGAAATAATATAAAAAGTCTAAAAAAATTAAGCAAAAGATACACCTATATTACTGCAATCCTTTGAGTGGGAAGATGAAGTCTGTCCCAACAGCATCAATGTCTACATTTTCTTGTGCAATCTGTTTTGATTACAAATGTTCAAATAAAAGAAGAAAGTAATAATATATACTAAATTAATGTAGTATGCAATTTCTTTAATGTGTGTGTACTTGTTTTATTTTGGGCTTTTGACACCCAAGAACTCCAATTTTTGTGTTTGTTTATCAATTTGTTTTGAACTTAAAAAGTGTATTTTCTTTGCTGTCTTGATTTTTTTTGTTAATGCCGCATCACTGGAATAGACCACGTGCTTGTGATGTCATGTGGAGTGATGCAATAAATATTGCAGCATTCGCATTCTATGTTGTCCCCCAGTGGATGTTAAAAGTCTTTGTGTTTAGCTCTAGGCAGATTTATTACCAGGTAGGCCCTAGCTCGAGCCCTAGCGCTAGGTTTTTGGTGTTCTGGTTTTGACCAGTCTTCAGTATTCTGACTTATGATTTGTTTCACCATTTTGCTCAGTCCTGTTTGGATTTACTTGTATTTTAACCTTGACTTGCCTTTTGGTCATGATTTATCACTTCTGTGTCATCTCACTTACAATAATCTTTAGCATCTTGTTTGTTGTAACAATTAAATTCATGAGTAATTCTGTTTTTTTTTTGTGTGAACAGTACCAGTGGAGGTACTGTTAAATACTGTATACCAACTAATGTTAAACTTTAAAGAATGGTACATTATAGCAATATACAGTAACTACAGCTACACTAAGTATACTCATTAACATAATGAATTACTTTACTGTGGAAAATTAAATCATAACTTTAATCTGGATGGATTGCAATAGTCACGCAAAGAACTTAACTATTTAATAAAGTATCTATCTATCTATCTATCTATCTATCTATCTATCTATCTATCTATCTATCTATCTATCTATCTATCTATCTATCTATCTATCTATCTATCTATCTATCTATCTATCTATCTATCTATCTATTTCTTTAGTGCCTATACACATTTTATAAATTTTCACTTTAATTAGGTGATTAAATACCAAGTAAAGTAACTATGTCTTCAGAATCCAAATCCTGCTAATATCAATACATCTCTGGAAGTTTTAGGGAGTACAGCCTGGGTAAATAATGTGCCAGTGATATAACCAATTTTGTAATTACAATATATAAAAACATAAGAGTGAGAGACAAGCACACACCTGTGAATTATAAATGTCTGTTTATTTTTTTCAACAATGAGAAGTCAAGCAAAATGACACCTTTTATTGGCTAACTAAAAAGACTTCAATATGTAAGCTTTTGAGGAAACTCAGGCCCCTTTTTCAGGCAAGATGTAATTTCGTACAAGCATACAAGATGATTACATCTTGCCTGAAGAAGGGGCCTGAGTTGCCTGAAAAGCTTGCATATTGTAATCTTTTTAGTTAGCCAATAAAAGGTGTAATTTTGCTTGACTTCTCACTACATCCATAATGGCTAACACAGTACAACACATTAGTAATCTTATCAACAAGAATCTATATATATAAAGGACAGTTGGGATCCGAAAGACTGTGTTTGTCGAGGGACAGAGAGTTAAGGCGGGTGTTCACGTGATCATCTCCCCTCCCATTCACCTCATTTCATTCACTTCATTTCGCTCCGAGCTGAGCTCCGCAGCTGACGCGGTCTTGCCGTTCTTGATTTGCTTTTCACATGGCCAACTATACGTTGCATGCTCAAGAGTAAGCTCAGCGCACAGCTTGGTCATATTACAACTGGAGGGGCGAACTGACAACATGGTATACAAAGAGATCCTTAACAAATAATTATTGGTATATTTTCCCTCAGTTTATTATTTTAAATTTTAAAGCAGTACTTCGCTGCTGCGAAGCGTGGGTATTTTGCTAGTATTCATATATTGCAAACATTCATTCTAATGTAACAGATAATTTTAATTCACTCTAATGCTTTATTAATTCACTGGCTTATTCTAATAGCAAAATTGCAGTGATCCAGAGCCTATCTTAGCAGCATCATATGAAAGAGAGGATCCAAATCCAGAGGAAGCGCTGATTTATCACTACCTAATGTTTTAATATAATTAATCTAAAGTTAAGCAGATCCATATTTTATGTGATGTTATTTACCACCTTAACCTTTTCCTTTAGACAAATATAAAATAAAAACAGATGAAGTATTTTACTCAGACATGTTCTCTCTTAGCAGCAGTCTGTGACCTCTCAGAGAAAATACTATCTTCTTTTGCCTTTGTCATGCACATTTTAGCAGATATATAGCAACAATAACTACCTCCCACTACAATAACTTCTCTTCTTGACATAATGTGTTTATTTATTTAATTAATTCGCTTAGTAATCAATGAAGGCCATTTTCATTCTTAGGTGTGTTAATTAGAATGTGTTTTCAATTCAGTGGGGTGACAGAACCTTGAATTAAAGGTGTAAATGTGAGAAGCTTTTGTTTGCCATTTTGCTTCAATCCATAAAATTAAGAAAGAAGAGCCAGCATTAGTTAAATACATTAATTTTAATTTAATGCTCATGAAAAGTATCGTTTAGGGTTCACGTAAAAGTAATTTCAATTTGTAATTTGTTATTCTAGGTTTGTGACTAAAAGATAAAATTATTATGAACATATGCCAGAGATATACTTTAAGTAATACAAAAGTCGCAGATGAATGAGACTGTGTATACTGTGCATGGGAAGGGTTATCTTACGGCCCAAATAAATAATCTTAACTAACTGACATAAAAGAACATAACTTTCCTACAGTGACCCTCAAGAGCAAAATACTACTAGTGCTCAATAATACACAGATATAACATCAGGAGTGTGTTCCCCTTGACTTTCTCGTATACTGAGCTAGAGGAAAAGGTCATCAAGAACCACTTTCAGTGGCGCAATATTTCTCAAAATCTCTTTGTTTCTCATCATAACTAATTGATAATATCGATACATAATCATTTATCTCTATAATCAAACTTTATATTGAAATTATATTTTCACACTTAAGTAGATTGAAAATGGTGGTGAAATTTTTTCATGATTACATATGCATTACCTAGATTGCGTGCAAAGTAAAAATGTTAGTATTATATATTTGTTGCAATAAATTGCTATAGGTAAAACTTCATTTAGCTACATTTAATAATCATAATGATGGTGGAAATAAATAAAAATATCAGAAAATTAAATGTATTACCAGGAACACGACGGGGACATAGAAGGTTATTGTTTCCATTACATCTTTATATGTACATGGCTTGTTCAATGTTTACACATTATTGTTAAACCGATGAAGTATAAATTAAAATAAAATTAATAATAGTTGTTGAAAGAATATGCATTATATTGAATACAGTTTTTAGCATTGTATACACATTTATATTTCTATGATACAAAAAATTTGGATGCTTGACTTCTGGTTAAGTAATTTTTCTCAAATTTCATATCCGTTTGGTTTTTATCATTATAAATATCGATACATACTGTAATTTGAATCATACATCTGTAATTATAACCATAGTTTGCTTGAAAATTCGCGAAAGTATTCAGTTAAAGTACCACTTCTGTCAAGTTGAAGGGATTCCTTATTTTTGATATAAAGCAGGTGTACAAAATCTAATTGACCTAGGTCAAAGCGTTATCAAGTTTTCATGTTAACACACAGACACACATAATTTCAAAAATGTTATTTTTGGACTCAGGAAGGTCTAAAATGTCAAGATTCATCAAAATCACATTTTTTCACAATTCCTATACTTTCTTTGTACTATGTATACAAGAAAGTAAAAAGCACAGCTAGAAAAAGTACTTCAACATATGCAACCATGTAAAACTATCCATCCATCCATCCATCCATTTTCCAACCTGCTGAATCCGAACACAGGGTCACGGGGGTCTGCTGGAGCCAATCCCAGCCAACACAGGGCACAAGGCAGGAACCAATCCCGGGCAGGGTGCCAACCCACCGCAGATGTAAAACTATTGAATGACAATCAGACTTTTCTTAAAGGTACTAAAGATGTGATACTCTGTCCACTCTTCCATCTTATATAGTATCTCAAAATGGCCACCAATACCATGTGACCCATATCCCAGTGATGTCATGTCATGATGTGTTGACCATCTCGGGTCTCTGGAAACAAATGGAGATCTCCAGTAAACAAGACAAAGGAAAAAAATTATAACATTTTTAAAATAATGGCAAAAACAATCAATGTGCCATAGAATGTAACAGACACATCCTAGAAGGAAAAAGTTCATTTTGTTGGTGAGTTTTGCAAATTGGGAGACTTTGTTAGATTTTTTTTTCCAATTATTTTTTTTCTATTCCCCCATTTTATATTATTTAAGTTTTTTTATCCCAGTGAATTTTTCTCTTTATTTATTTTGTATTAATAATTTACTTTGAAATTTTCTAACCACACGCAGCACTATGTACAGTGTACAAGATTATGAATTAAATCCTCAAACAGTTATGTACTTGTAGTGATTAAAGCTTTCCGGTTTCGCATTCCATTTTTTTTCTCTGTTTACAGTTTTAGTGCCTTGACTCTGATATCAACTGTTTCTTAGATTAATATTTTTAACAATTCTTGTTTTTGCATCACTTAGAGTTTCTCTGTCTGGTTTTAGATAATGGCATTTCAGAGTTTAAGTTTTTGGCTATTTTACAGTTTCCCAAATACTTTTAAAAATACATTTCTACATACTGTATAAACATTTCATTTTGAATGAATTAAGCTGTGACAGTTAAATATCTCACTAAATTCTTACAAAAACAACACTAAAGTCTGAAACTTACATGCAAATCTTCACCAAGACTTTTGTACAATCTTAACTTAGCAAGACAATATTTAAAATCACAGCTAGGTTGCAAAGTTTAAAAAAAAACTGTGAACAGAATAGTACCTATTCACTTGCTGCCAAGTGCATGTCACACTACTTACCATGAATTGGCTGGAAAATTAAATTGTTCCCAACTTTTATATTTTTTTAAACATAAATTTCAGGGTTGTGTCAGGAATTCAAACACTTCAAACGAACATATGTCCCTTTCAAAAGTGAAACGAGCTCCGTGTGAAGACAGAGGGGACAGATCCATCTCTCAATTAAAAGTAAACACACATCTTCCTCTTCATAGGGGTGCATGTCAGGAGTGGGACCCCCAACAGGAGTAGAAAATGCCTGGGGGAGGAGAGAGGGAGAGACAAAGCAAAGAGCAAAAAATGACAGGTGCTGTTCAGGCTTTTAAGTATGCGAAGCAGTCCAGCAAGTAAGGGAGCAAAGTGAATAGTTTTGATCTACGGCTTGTTATTTTGACTTTGTGACATCTTCTAATTTCCCTTTCATTTAAAACTGCCCTATGCAGGCAGTACACCACTCACTTTCCTATTGAATACATAATGGTAACAATGCTTAAAATATAACATTCACTAACTAGTAAGTTTACAATCACAGTAGGTTGTAACAACGATAATTAAATTAACTACAAATCCCAGCAGCCCCTGTAGTACTTCACCATTGGTCATATATAGGTTTTGCCACTGCATTTGCTGGGGGAAATAAGGTATGGTGCGGTCTTTAAAGGAAGGAGCTGGTGAAAAAAAAAATGAAATTGTGTCTCTTTTGTGTCTCAGTGCTTCACTCAAATATCTGCTTACTACAGCTCCCTGAGGATTGCAGTTTCTAGGTCTGAATTTGTGTCCTGTGCCTAATGTTTATGTACAGTGGAACCTCAGTTCACGAACATCTCGAAACACGTACAAATCAGGTTACGACCAAAAAGTTCGCCAAACTTTTGCATATGTTCACGACCACTCACTCAGTATATGAACAAGCCAGTTTCCCTTTCGGTTTGTGTGCACCGATGATTTCCGCACGTGTTCGGTCTCCCCCTGTACTGCACATTGTTCTCGGTGCATCACGCAGAGGGACTCTCCCTCAAAACTGTAACCACCTCTCAACCCAGCTTCCTCCTGTGGTATAGCGGGTCCACTGCTCCAGTCAAAAAGGCCAGTTTTAATAAATAACTAAATAAATAAAGCCGGTGCAGGAGAGAGAGTCTGCAGGCTCGCGTGCTGCTGAGAGAGAGAGAGAGAGAGCGCGTGCAGTTGAGAGCGAGCGAGCCTGCGCATGCTGCTGAGCAGGGAGCCTAGGTGTTATTCAATGTTTTTACATTAGTTTACTATTACACTGTGCATTCTATGGTATAAATAACTATTTTTGTGCTTAAAAATCTTTAAAGAAAATATATTTACATACAGTTCGTACGGTCTTGAACGGATTAATTGTATTTATATACAATCCTATGGGGGAAATTACTTCGGGTCACGACCAAATCGGGTTACGACCAGAGTTTTGGAAAAAATTATGGTCGTGAACTGAGGTTCCACTGTAGTCAGATAAAGTTGGTGAATGTCTTTTTCTCTAGAGAGCTCCCAACACCTGCAATTCTTCCCATCAGCCTATCATGGTAGGACAATATTTTACATATTATACTGAAAGCTGTTCACTTGGGACTTCCGTTCATTTATCACTTCCAAACAGTATCTATATCTGGATTTGGACTGTGGACTTTATTATATTATGTTGTTTGTCATTGATATTTTTGTACTTAGTGTTTTGTTCTGAATTATTATCGCCTTTGGGAGGATTTGGGTGGGCTTTTGCATATGCATTGTTTATTTAACTATTTTTTCCTTTTATTTGTTTAATATACCCTTAATAATCAATTCATTTGTGCCACTGTTTTTCGTGTGTGTGTGTGTGTGTGTGTGTGAGCTGGGTGTTCCTGGGGTTCCCATAATGAAATAGACAAACCACTGTATTCGGACAGTGTAAATCTTAGTGTTTCACAACCAATTCAGTGTTATTCAAAGGAATATTTCTAATTTGAGTAATTCTAATAACATTTGATTACTTAATGCACAAATTCACAACTGTAATATATTTAATCTAGTGCATTTAATCAATCTGGTATAGATTGCCATGAAGTGTTTCTTGCTTTCTTAATAGCGGGAACATTTCTTTTGTGTAGTTACATGTATATACTGTTCCTAGAACTCAAGTATTCCTTCCTTTTTTAGCTTCTGAAAAGACTACCACTGTTATACAATGTTTTCTTACATTTTACATCAGTTTAATAAAACTTCAAACAACAAGATGGTACTGTGCCTTCATAAAGTATTCAGACCCTGTCAGATTTTTCCCTCAGACACACTCAAATGGATTTTACATATTTTTAGCAAATTATTTAAAAATAAAAAGCCAAAATATTGACACAAATGTTCAGTTCCTTTGCTATGACACTTTTGGTTCAGGAGTATCCCTTTTTATTTATCATCACTGAGATGACACCTTTTTTGGAGTTTACTTGTCATCAATTGAATTGATTGGACTTAATTAGAAAAGGAAAACATCTGTGTATATAAGGCCCACAGTTGACATTGTGTATCTGAGCAAAAACCAAGCCATGAGGTTAAAGAAATTGCCTGTAGAGCTTAGAGACGGGCTATTGTTCTGAGGCACAGATCTGGGGAAGGCTACAAAAATGTCTGCAATATTGAAATTTCCCAACATCATGGTGGCCTCCATAATTTGTAAATGGAAGAAGTTTGAAACAACCACAAACATTTCTAGACCTGATGGCCAAGCCAAACTGAGCAATTGTGGGAGAGGGGTTATACTAAGATAGGTGACCAAGAACCCACATATCATTTATTAGTTTAAGGCATCTGATTGTAATCAACCCGTAACTATATAATGGTGCACGGAATGGCCAAACTATTCCAAATAATATCACTGCTTTAGCGTTGTCACTCTCAGTGCACCACTCAGAGTATTTAACCCACTGTATCTGAGTGCGGAATCACAGCTCTAGATCGGATTATCGGGATACAGCATCTAGCACAAGCTGCCTCAGCCATGCGCACAGTCTATTTGAATTTCTCTCATACGGTACGACAAACACTTCAGAGCCTTTCCTGAATGGATCTCGCAGTTCAGAAACAGTTTCATCCCAAGAGTTCTAAACGCACTCAAGCAGTCCATCAAGTTAAAAGTACAATCACCTCGCTGTAAACTTGCACTACAGTTATAAAATTGCACAACCTGAGCCACTTTATAAAGTGTGTATTTACATATGATGACTGGCTTCTAAGTCGATTTAGATTTCCAAGCACTATCTTCTTGAAGCTCTTAATATCATTTTTAAAATGAAATGCAGTAAAGTATGTATATTACATTATACAGATAATGTTTAACTTAATTTAAATAATGTATATTGTTAATGGGGCGGCATGGTGGCGCAATGGGTAGCACTGCTGCCTCGCAGTTAGGAGACCCAGGTTCGCTTCCTGGGTCCTCCCTGTGTGGAGTTTGCATGTTCTCCCCGTGTCTGCATGGGCTTCCTCCAGGAAATCCGGTTTCCTCCCACAGTCCAAAGACATGCAGGTTAGGTGCATTGGCAATTCTAAATTGTCCCTAGTGCGTGCTTGGTGTATGTGTGTGTGCGCCCTGTGGTGGGCTGGCGCCCTGCCCGGGGTTTGTTTCCTGCCTTGCACCCTGTGTTGGCTGGGATGTTAGTACATCTGAGAGAAACAGTACTGCTACAATAAATTACTTCATCGAAGGTCGCTCACGATGCAGCAAGCATCTTGCGGGAGGCAGGAACAATCTCTGGACGGGGCGCCAGCTCGTCGCTACCACTGTGCCACCGTGTCCCAATGTTTAATACATGCTTTAATTCCTATCATTATGAAAATGATATCAAGTATACAGTATTTAAGTTGTTCAGAGAGCTGTAGTATCATGAATGTAATGTATTCTGTGTCCTGTCTGCGGAAGAGAATGCCAGTTTAAGAAGAATGTAGTGATTCACACATAGTGTGATTCACACACATAGAGCACATAGAAGAACACACAAAATACCAAGCATTTAACATGCTACTTTAGTTACAATGTGATTAGAGAAACTAGTAAATTAAACAATTTTAAGATGAAGTTTATGAGTCCACTGTGTCCCTACTTTGTTTTTCTTTTTTCTTTACACTAATACGCTTCCATATGACACCCAGACGGCGGGCTACGACTTGCCTTTTCACGGCAACTTTGATATCTGACCACTTCTTATTTATTTCAGGCACTGTGCGACTTTCTGAACTTGAACTTTCGAGTTTCTCCGCAACTCTGTCACTTGATCAACATCCTTTTGTTGTTTATATCACTGCTTAAACCAACAAATAGTAATTTTTCCTTGCCTCTACTTCATATTTACTGAAATTCTTCTTTTTTTCCATTGTCTTTTTACAGAATACAAAACATAAGGGGCTATTTATATTGATTTGCATATTCAAAGAGTCATAATTCTGGAAGGAGTCGGATTTAAGCTGTTACTTTTCATGCTGAATGGGATTTATGGAGTGGAAGAACATATACAGTAAGTTGGCGTACACACAGATTTATGCATCTGGATTTTTTTGTCCATATGCCCTGTTTTAGTGTGAATTCTACGCACAGCCTTATGCATGAGGCCCCTGCTCTACAGTGCTCTGGACCTCAGACTGGACCAACGTTTCACCTTCCAACAAGACAATGACCTTAAGTACAAAGCAAAAACAGCACAGGAGTGGGCATAGGGACAACTCTGAACCCAATCAAACATTTCTGGATAGACCTGAAAACAACTGACCACTGATGGTCTCCACTCAACCTGACAAAGCTTGAGAGAATCTGCAGAAAAGAATGGCAGAAAATCCCCAAAGCTAGGTGTGCAAAGCTTGTCTCATTCTACCTAAGAAGAACCCAGACAGTAATGGCTTTCAAAGGAGTAATGAGTAATGGGTCTGAATACTTGTGCCAATTTGTTATTTCAGTTTTTATTCTTTCACTCTGGGTTGTTAAATGTTGCTGGATGTGGGAAAAAATAAATTAAATTATTAAATGATTAAATGGGTTAACACGAGGGTGCAAAATAGCAAAATGTGATAAAGGCTTGAATATATTGTGAATCCACTGTATGTAATGTATGTCCTTTATATTTTCAAGCTAATTCATAATAAACCTACATCACATCAGCTTCAAACTTAGTTGCAAGCACTCAGTCTGTAGATATTATTATTTTCTTTGAGACAGATGGTCTCAACAATCGTTTCTCTGGGCTGCTTAAATATTTGGAGTACGATTGCTTCAGACGATCTTTAGTTAATGAGATTCACTTTCTGTTAGTGGAACAATCTGAACCTGTACTGTAAGATATAGCTAATTCAAGAAAGACTTGCTCAGCTAAATTTCTGTTATGCTTTAAAGGAAAAGGAAGGAATATTTACTTGTAAAAGACGGAGATGAAACGTAAGTCAGAAACCAATTGAAAATCTGTAGACAAGTAATCAGTTATAACTTTTACCAATGCCTACTCAGAAACCAAGGCTTTTAGTGAAAAACGAAAGCTAAAGTCTTAAAACTGAAGTTCAAAAAATCATGATGGTCTCTTCATTGAATACCACTTACTCAGATATACATATTGCACGGTATTTCAGTAAAACATTTACTATATTCTTCTCTTTCCATCTGCATTCATAAAACAAAAATGTGAAAGAGTTATTATGAAGTAATCATTTAACATAGTGAAATTGCTAAAAAGGGTAGAAGCCCTTCCGCATGTTCAGTATGTTGATGGACAGCATTGATAAAGCTGCTTCAAGTTTAAAAAACACAGAGAGATGAATATAAAATATCACATAAAATTTCCATAGTAATACAAATGATACACTAGGAGGTGATCATTCAAGAAAGAAGATAAGCAAGTCATGCAAATCAAACAGTGTCATTTCATTGGCTTTTACAATTTTATTCACTTTTCCCCTTAGCAGAAGTGACTGTCCAGAATAAAAACAGGAAATGCTGCTACTTTGTATTTTACTTTGTATAAATGTGAAACTTAGATAATTCCAAAATGTTCACAAACATTTTCTCACCGTTGCAGTCATTTTTTGATGCAAATATTTTATATGTTTTCATCCATTATGTAAATGCCTTTGGTTAAAGGCCCCGTTGCTTAAATAACTTCATACCAATGTCATATTTCTCCATCAGTTTAAATAATTATGCTCTCAGGTAAATGGGGAATGTGGCTGAAAAAAAGATCAGGTGATAACGCAGTCATTTAGGAAATGAGTTTGAGATGCCTAGTTTAAAAGTTCATTCTGTGTGAGCAGTGCTTCAAAATAGCATCTATTCAGTAGCAATACTAATATCCTGTAGCTTGTTGTGGAATCTTTAAAATCCATATTAATGCCTATATAATAACATTTTCAATGTGACTCTGAAATATTTTGAGACATCTAACCTTGCAACGAAATGAACCTGATATGCTGAAACAGGCCGATTGCTACTGCTCACCTTCCTAACTATAAGCTGGCTAATAAAAGTATCTCAGAAGCACCCCGGTGTATGTCCCTTTTTTGAAATAATCGGCTCTAACAGTAAATTAATATATACAGTACTTAAGAAAAAAAAACAGTTATAAGGCAATTTCAGTAAGCAGGAAGAAATATACATCAAAAAAATGAATATCCCTCTCCTCCCCCTAAACACACAGTAACCCCTATACGTGTAATTGAAAATGTACACAGTAGAAAACACACCCACAGCCCCTTTTCCGAAATTCACACATTAGTTCAGAGTTCAAGTCGACTTTATATCAGGTGTGAATGAATTGTAGGTGCCAGCTGACCCAAATAAGTTGACCTCTTAAATGTAAAATGATTCATAGTTAGTACTGCACCATTATAAAAAAGGGACTTCACAGGCTCACCCGAGTTATAACAGAATGCAGGATTTGCATTCTTGGTGACGATTGCTGACCTTCAGCTGTCTATAAAGTTGAGGCTGCGAAAGCATTTTTTCATGGTCAATGCAGATGCTGATCAGTTAGTTTTTTTTCCTGTCTTTTCCCCCCATAGCTGTTGTTAGTGATGTGCAATGAACAGACAAACTAGACAAAATATTAAGTAACAAAGAATAAAGTGAGGTCCGATGGCCAGGAGGACAGAAAAAACAAAACAAAAAAAACAGTTCCAGAGCCTTGGACTGCAGCACTTCCTCCACACCCGGAAGTGCTGCCAGAAGAGGATCCAGGTTCACCTGGAGCACTTCCGAGTGCCCTTGCAGCACGTCTGTCACATCTGGGACTGCTACTGGAAGAGGATCAAAGAGCACCTGGAGCACTTCCGGGTGCACTACAAAGGAGGCTGCCTCTCTCCGTTCGAGGAGCCAGAGTCGGGCAGTGTTAAACAAAGTGGAGGCAGCAGAGAAAAAGAGAGGGAGAAAGAGAAACAAAGAAAAAAAAGAGAGAAAAGGGTTTGAGCAGTATTGTGGGACTGTGTTTTACTTGTGGGGAATGGGGAAGACTTTTCCCCCAAGGGAAAAGAAATAAAAGCGCGTGTTGGTTTTGCACTTGTGTGTCACTGTGCCTGTCTGTGTCCAAATTTGGGGAGCTGTAAGGCCCCATTATTCCACAATATATATAGATATAAAGGAGACTCTCTTAAGCAGATGAAATGCTTTACATAGATCCATTCACTTTCCTTTTGAAAACTGTGTGGAAACCAGGAAGATTTTAATACTATAAATGAAAACCATAATTTTAAATAGGCAGCATAGCTAACATTCTTATACATGAGAGGATAGTTGCTCATGTACTGACTGCAGTTCAATATATCACACTATATCAATACTTCACAAAAATATGGTTTTATTGTCAATATAAGTCCATGTAAACTCTAATAGTATTTTTGAAATAGCTGACCTCAGAACCTCTTAATGGGTTAACAAGATAACAGGCATACCTACTGATCTGTGCCTTCTTCTGAGTTTCTTGCCATCCTTTTTTGTTTCAAGAAATTGTTTTGTTTATTACCTAGACATGAGTCTTACTGCAGGTGTATACACCTGCTGTGCTTTAGTGATGAGGCACATAGTAAAAGGGCTCCTCAGCAATACACTTTCAGGATCAGGCTTTGTGTGAGCATGACTTTTGGAGTATTGTTTTTGCTATTTTTTACATTTATTATTAGCAATTTAGTGACTATATTCTACAGGGAGCGCAGACTCTCAGCATTTTTTTTATAGTAGCTGCTATCTTCTTTTGTCTATTTGCCACTTAGAAATGAAGAGGTGAACACTAGACTGGAAAAATGCACTTGGCTTAATACTTTTATTGGTGAAATTATATTTCCAAAAACAAGTGGCTGTTGAAGAGCACATCATAACAATAATTTTGTTTTTATTGAGTGTAGGTAGAATAGGAAATCTTCTCCACAAACCACTTCCAGACTATTTTAATAACTAGCTGTCAAGATGGAAGGAGGTAGAAATCGTTGAACAGTAAGCCAAATCATGTGGTGGCTATTTTTAGAACTTTGCTCAACATTAAAGGACAGTTCTATAAACTTTTTAACCCTTAACTTCTTTTCTCTCTGACTTTTCATAATGTTGCTTCTTAAATCATGTTTTTCTTATCCCATAAAACATCTAACATCTAACTTCAAGTAACATATTTCTATAACAAAGTAAGTACTTTTTAGTGAATTTTAAAGTAGATTTTTGCTGTGAGCAAGAAAGCTTATACACAGGCATTCCCTGAGAATAGAAAGAATGCCATGAAAGCCCAAATATTTAAAACTTAAAAGTTTTTATTATAGGAACATTAAGTGGTAAAGGGTAACTAAAGCGCACAAATAACAGAAAGAAGTGCATCTTAATGCCAATTATGGCCTTTCTATACACATAGGAGATCCTCTGTCTGTATAGTGGAGGGGCCAGTACCATAGCAGGCACTCCTTTCTTCCTTCCTATAAATTGCTTTACAACTTCTGTTCTCATGTCCTCCTCCTCCTCTTCCTTATCTTTGAATTCAGTGGAGTGCTGACTAATGGAGACTTTGCAACCCCAGCCTGATATAACTTTAACTCTTTTAGGGTGGATGTCGACTTTTGTCGACAGGAGGGGTTGAGGACGAATATCGTCAAAAGTCGACATCCAGGGATAGAGGGCGACAATCAGCTGTTAATGGCGACAAAACTCACTGTCACGTCGCAGGCATTCCCTCTGTGCTTGGAGGAATGCTAGACTCGTTGACTCGGCAACTAATCCTTGCATGTGCATGAGTTGCGAAATGTAAACAATAGCAAGATGGCATCGACATGTCACAAGGGAGCGAAGCGAGTGCAGAAAAGAAAACACTCAGCAATGTTTTGCGCATTATCGCGGAGTCGGACTTTGATTGTTCAGAATCAGATTTTATTGACAGTGATCAGGAGATCGAACAAGAGAGTGAGAAGCCGGCATCAGCTGATCGGACACCAGCCGATGTTGCACCAGCTGATCCACTGCCAGATGAGCGCATTCGCGCAGCCGATGCACCTACGGCAAGGTTCGCGTGGGAGACAAACTGGCTACCGGACTTCACAAGACAGCATGGCTTGCTGTTGGACATGACAGATCACCAGCTTCTGGACTACTGCAGGCTGCTCTCTCCTGATGCTGCTTTTCAGCTACTGTCAGACGAGACAAACAGGTAGGCAGAGAAATTTTTTGAATCTCGGGCTGCGCTTGCATCGCATTCTCATTTTTCAAAGTGGAAACCCACAACAAAAGATGAGATGAAGCACGCTGTGGTATTACAAATAGTGATGGGACAGAACTGGTGATATAACTTCAGGGAGCATTGGTCCAAACGTCCCCTGGTGGCTTTGGACAGGTTATATAGCGTGATGATAGGTACATGATGCTGCAAAGTTTTATTCACTTCTGTAATAAACAGAAGCAAATCCCATGGGGTGAGCCAGGCTATAACGCCATGCATAAAGTTCAGCCCCTGCCTGACATTGTGGAACTAACATAGAAACAATTTTATCAGCTTGGCTGTGATTTGTCTGTGCATGAATCTATGATAAAATAAAAGGGACACCTTTTTTTCTGCAAATATATGCCAGACAAGCCCACAAAGTATGGCATAAAGGATTTTGTACTGGCAGAAGCAAACACTGGTTTCTGCCTGAAAGTAATTACATATACAGGAAAGTATTTCTTTCAAAGAGAGAACTGTCCCTTGACAAGTCAGGTTGTGCTGGAGCTGCTTCAGGGCTATGAACATTTGGGTCATGTTGAGTACATTTGGACAATTTTTATACATGCCCAGAATTGTTCATGGAGCTACAGAGCAGAGGAATTGGAGCGTGTGGCACAGTGAGGGTGAACAGGAGACACAGGCCTTCACAGGCTGAAGAGCAAAAGAGGTGACAATACGGTTTTCATGCGGGCAGAAAACTTGGTGGCAGTGGCATGGCACGATGGCAAACGGGTGACTTGTGTCTCTACAGTACACACTAACAATATATGTGAGAAAGTGCAGCAACAGACAATTGAAAAATAGGCACCAAAGCAACACATATTGTAAGGAGTGCAATGTGGCAATGACTGAAATTGGCTGCTTTGAGCGAGATCAGACTTTGCAGGACTTTGCTGTGTAAAATGTATGTGATATGTATGTGAAATCATAGAGTATGCAGGCTCAAACAACATGCAAGACAGTAACATTTGTCAAAAGTAAATATTTTTTGTTGATTTCAATTGCTTTATGTTCTTTTTTTAAAAAAAGTTAGTTTTTGGAAAAATATTCAGCCCTGGGAGAAAAGAAACAAAAAAAAAATTAGCCCTAAAAGAGTTAAAGAAAACCCCACAATAATTTCCAGGTCAGGAATGTTAAGTCAAGTTAAGTGGATTTTATTGTCATATCATGTATACATAAGTGGCTACAGTGATATGAAATAGCACACCCCGGGACCACATTACAACATAAGACAAAGCAAGGTCTATGCATGTAAGATGACATATAGCTGTGTATGTATATATAGTCATGGGTGGAGTGGCATCTAAGCTTTCCTGGATGGAAGGTCATGAAGAATGAATGGAAGAAATGGAAGCATGTCTTGAGAAAGGGGTTCAACATTCTTCCTCACTGCCAGGATGTTTGTATAGAAGAACAAAATAATGGGTGGACAGGCATCTGTATTGCATGATGCCCCCATGCCTGACCTGGTGGCCATACTGGAGAAGGCTCCACACCAGAAACAGATGAGTGTCCTGTTCAGGATGGGCACTGCTCATTGCCTTATTTGGGAGGAAGAAATGCTGGATGCACAAAAGGAGATGGACAGATGTTCCTCCCGATTGATAGGAGGCAATATAAGTCTGATGTGCCTCCACTTTGGATACATGTAGAGCTGCATAGCACCTTTAGTTCTGTGGGCAGCCTTGTTTGGCTCCTCAGGGGCCACCAGGGAGTGCTGCTGGGATAAGAATCCCTTTTTGTATCACAGTTCTGCCTGACCTGGATGAGCTTTCTAGTTGTGATATTCTGGCACTGGAAGCAGTCAAACGTGCAGCATTAAAGCAGTTGCTCTTCATTACTAAGGGGACTCAGAGTTGAGAAAGGAGAAGGACAGTTCTCACCTGGAAAGGAGTAGAGGTTTGAAAGATGGAAGGAAGAAAAATAGAATTTGTGCTTGTTTGGAACCGAGACCTGTAATAATTTTTAAAAAAAAATAAACAAGCCTATTGAAACTGACTGTCTTAGGTTCAATTGTGTTTTGGGTTTGGGGCTCTGCTCAGCCCCCAAAAGGTCACAATATGTGCAGCATATACTGTGTATAACCAGTGCAAACAAAAGGACAGTGCAAATACTAACATATAGACAGAACATTTTAAACATCAGGATTGTAACATTTTTAAGACTACAGATGTGTGACAACAGCAGAGACAAATGTGCAAATAAGAACATGGTACATAAAGTGACATGTGCAATTGGGACTGTGATTACAATGTTTAAATCAAAGTGTTAACACAGCATAAAAAATGGTCTGAAATTATGTAATTAAGTCAGTTTGGCGGGAAAGTATGAAAGACTTTTGAGGAGTCTAACAGCTTGGGGAAAGAAGTTGTTGAAAAATCTGGCAAAATATTCATGGGAATGTTGAGAGGGGTCCTCGACAATGCTGGAAACATTGTGGGCAAAGTGTCTATGAAAAATGTCCAAGATGGACGGCAGAGAGTTTCCAATGATTTTCTCAGCACTGTACACCACCTTTTTCAGGGTCTTACGGTTTGATACCTTGCAGTTCCCGTACTGGATAGTGACACAGCTGGTCAAAATGATGGCCCTCTTCAACTGCCACAGGAAGTAGAGACACTGCTGTGCCTTCTTGGCCAAGGATGAGGCGTTGAGAGTCCAAATGAAGTTGTCTGTCAAGTGCATCCCAAGAAATGTGGTGTTCCTTACTATCTACACTATGGAGCATCCTAATGTCCCTCTGCTTTTAATAATGCTGTTAGAGCTGTACTGTACATTGTAGTTGTGGGTCAGTAGGGTGAACAAATACAGACTGAGCAGCCCTGAGGGGTGCACATGCTTTGTGAAAGGGTAAGGGAGATGTTATTTTTGATCCGCAGTCTTTCTTTTTCAGTTAGAAAATCCAAGACCCAAATGAACACGTTGGAGCAATTGAAGGTTAAGGGCCTTGCTCAAGGGCCCAGCAGAGTAGCATCACTTTTGGCAGTGACGGGGATTCAAACCAGCAACCTTCAGATTACCAGCGCAGAGCCTTAGCCTCAGAGCCACCACTCAACAGCATTCTAACTTAAGTGTCATTCTTTTCCAAATGGGGCAGGAACAGATGAATTGCAAATTAAATAGTATCCTCAGTGAAATGCTTTGAGCAATAGACAAACTGCTGAGCATCTTGTGTGATGAGGAGTCCAGGTTTCATGTACTATATGACCAGGCACTCAAAGCACTTCGAGATGGTAAGTATGAGTGCTATAAGATGGCAGTCATTAAAGCAGGGAACAGTTAAATTCTTTAACACTGGTAAAATGGTGATAGCTTTAAAGCACATAGGGACTACTGCCTGGCTCACTGCCTGGAAGCCCTGGAACTATTCAAGTAGAACTCCTGCTTGCAGCCTCAGGTATTCCTGTGACCAAGCTCCCTTGTTCTCATTTAAAGGGTGAAATATTTCCCGGCTTTTCTGTCCTTCAAAAAACATAGATGTAGTCCTTACTTTTTTCCTAGTGAATGTTGTTTCAGCCAGAGTTATTGTCATAAAATCAGAAAGACACTTAGGACGCACAGGTGGTGTTCAACTATGTTTACTTGCATTACTGCCCCACATACCTTTAATATTATGTAACTAAGCCAAGATCAACTAAGGGTGTTGAGAAGTTACATTAATTACAAGGTTAATCAAACACATCACATCTCCCCTCTCGAGAGAAAATTCTGAACAGTGTGGAAGTTTAGACAGAACACAGACAGACAGACACCCAATGTCCAAAAACACACATGTTTATTTTACTTCTTGCCTTTACACCACCACACAATGCACTAACAGTCACAAACTGCTCACAGTCTCTTCTGAACTCTTCTGTCGCCTCTACTCCTCTCCTCACAAGCTCCTTCCTCTTCCTCCTGACTCCAGCTCATCTAATGGAGTGAGGTGGCCCCTTTTATAATGCCCCAGATGTGCTCCATAATGATCTTCCAGTAGCACTTCCTGGTGTGGCAGAAGTGCTCCATGAGCACCTGGAAGCACTCCGGGTGTGCCTGGATTCAATTCCGGGTGTGGCGGAAGTGCTGCAGTTCAAGGCTCTGTAATCATCCAGACGCCCCCTGGTGATGGCCACGGGCCCCAACAGCATTGAGCTTCTAAGCTCTGATCCCATAGCCCTGATGCAGACCAGGACGGCTGCTCTCTCGTGACCCAGGGGAGGTATTGTCCCTCTCCCGGTCCTTCCAGGCATCCCGGCTAGGCAGGATCCTCAGCCACAACAATCAGAAAGAATGTAATATTGTAAGGAACATCTGAATTCTGATCTAAAACGAAGATATTAAAGCATTTCAAATATCTTTTCTAAAGTATCTAAATTACTTAAACCTAAAGTTTGTGATTTTCTTTTGTTAGTCTTTATAACGGACAGGTGTTTTTATAATCTGTACAGATCTTGTTGTTCTTTGCATGTTGGTGACCTTGGGTGTTGCTGGTGAGCTGTCTGTCGGGTGCTGTTCCACCTCAGGCTCCTCAGTAGGCTGTGGTGATAGGTTGGCCTGTGTTTCTGGAATGTTATTTGGAGTCTCTGTTGAATCAGGAATCACCTGTAGGTGTTTCCTATTCCTCCTGAACTCTCCCACTTCTGTTTCTGGTTGTTCTGTTTGATGTATTACCACTGCTGGGGTAGGCCTTGCTTTGTCCTTCTCCTGTTTTACACATACCAGGTCTGCAGGTTTAAGTGTGGTGAGGAACTTTGACTTTGTGCCTGTGGACACTTTTTGTGACTGAAGACAGAGAAGAAAATTAAAATTAGTCAAAACCTTTTATTAATACATACCAGGCAAGGGTAAAATGTCAGAGAAACACAGTCCTAGGACACCGCGCTTCATCTGCCTCGAGCGCAGATGTCCTTGTTCTTTTATACCTTTCTAATCTCCTGATCGTTGACCACGTAAGCAAAAAATAGCATCCTGACTCATTGTACTTTTCCAATTTTGTAAAGTCATTACCCTAAAGGTATATTTTCTTGTCACACACATCATCAAAAGAAACTTCTAGAAAGTATACATGCTTTTTGTCACGCACGCAAAACACAAACAAGTTTCATCACTCTGTCCTATTTTCTATACACACATGCATTTTGTTCAATTACATCTTTTTATGTTTTCACACTCCTCCCTTTTTGAACAAAAATGATGTGGGCCTATATAATTCTATCTTGAAATGGTTGATGAAGGGGAAGGGGGAGAGAAAATGGAAGAAGCTATACGAGACATGCGCTCATCATGTAGCACATATGCCCTTTCCATAGAGGCGGTAAAGTACTTAGATATTATATAGCGAAACAAAGGGATAATACAACAACCAACCAGGAGGAGGAGACAAAATGTCACAACCAAAGAAATAAAAACAGATCTTATCCATTGTCCCCAGGATCCGAAGGAGGATGCAAACCACTGATCCCAGGGATTTGTAATGACAGAATTAGTGGAAAGTTCTTTAGAGAGAGCAGTGAGGCCTGCCAATGCACGAGTTATTGATCCATCTGGCGCGGTATTATTTGGAATATATGTACAACAAGCATCACCAAACATAGCACAGACACCTCCCTTTTCGGCAAGTAACATGTCCAAGGCTAGACGATTTTGCCAAGTCATCAGAGAAGTACGATCAAGCTGTTCATGTATGCCTTCAATAGCGTCTTTGGTGAAGTTAAGGAAACGTTGTTGGTTATAATAAAGGTAATTAATCCAGTCTACATTCTTATTAATAGTAATTTGGGGTATGATAGATTCAAAACCGGCAGCAACTTGATCCCTAGCTTTAAATCTGTCTGGGACACCCCTAGGGACTCCAATAGCATCTATGTATACTCCAGGGCCATGTAAGGAGAGGGAGGTAAGGATAGAAGTCTAAAAGGCATAACTAATTGGATTGGAGCACAGGTACCAGACCAATTAGGGGGAAAGGTGGCAAATAATTTGGACCTACGACACATCCACCAAATATCTGATCTAGGAGTGGTTTGGGAGAGAAGAAAGGAAGACAGAACGGTGTTCAGAGAAAAGTTAACCTGAAAAGTTTGAGAACAGAAAGAAAATGGTAATTCTCCTACCCATGTCGTTCCATAAGATTAATTTCCTTCGTGAGTTTGAAACATAGGGGTATCCATGTGACGGGTGGGGGGAAAAAGAATAGATAGATTAGAACACTTTGAACTAGAGAGGGGTTTCTTGGAAGTAGTGAATAAATACAGAAGGCAGGGCAACCCCACGGGGTCAGAAATGTTAGATAATGGGAAAGGGACTGTAGCTAAATGGGGACGGGCTGCAGCGCACGCATAACAATGAGAACGATTAACTTGCTTAGCTGAATAGAGAACCCACTGCAACCATCTATTCTGATCCCCATAACCAGTTTCTACTGAAAAAATGGATGAAAAGGTGGAAATATTCATAATCTTAACAGGAGAAAAATCTGAACCAAAAGTTGGGGAGATGGGTGTGTGTGCCAGAGAATGAGGGGTGTTAGTAACAGGATCGTCAATCTTAATTAGAAATCTCCCTAAAGGGTCTGTTCCAGATACATATACCCCTAATACATAAATACCTGAGTTACAATGGTTGTCAGCACATACAATGAGAGGCATATCCTTTTATGATAGAAAACCGATTTTTCAAACCGTATTTTTGGGCCTCAAAAGGTTGATAACCCCAGTCCTCAGTTCCAGTGTTAGCAAAAACCCATTGCCAGTTGTCGCAGTCACTTCCCCTCATACACACGTATTTGTCAGATCCGGTCCACTGGGCTTGTCGACCAGTCCCACAGTTGATAATAGAGCAGAAATCAAACTGCACTGATGTGGTAATTCCTAACGGGAAAGTCAAGGTGACCAGGGCAGTAGACAAGGGAAAAGAAAAACATAGTAGCACAGCAATCAAGGGTGCCATCTCTTGCAATGTGAGGCGTGAATCCAGGCAGGCAGTCCTTCAACTTTCACGGCGTGTGGTGTGGATAGAAGAATTTGGAATTGGTCCTCTCCACCTAGGCTGATGCCAGTGTTTCCTCCGAGTATCTCGAACCAGGATCCAGGTGCCCAAAGGAATTGGTAAATCCTTGGAAAGGGGGCTGGTCCTCCAGGCTTGATCAACCTGCTGGTGGATTTCCTTCAACGAGGTTCGCAAACCTGCAAGACTAGAGAGAAAATCATTGGGAGAAAAGGTTTGTTAGTGTGTTTATGAGTCCAGACTCCATCAGAGAGGGACCCTTCTTTGGACCATTTTCTCCTTTCGATATCCGTGGCTGCATTCTGTAAAGAAATAATTTGATTATCAGGGTCCTGGTCATTTCTCTGTTGGAATAAAGAAATTGGTGTGTTATTATATGCAGCCTCTTTAGCAAAGTGGTCAGCTAAATCATTCCCTTTGCTAGCAGGATCCTGTTTTCCTGTGTGAGCTTGACATTTAACAATCGCTAGCTCCGATGGTTTGGTTATAACATCTATGCAACATACTTAAACGCGTCTTTTCCTTCATGCTTATTATTAACAAGGAAAACATACGTGCTTGAACCTTTATTCGTATCAAGTGTGCTGACCACTGCGTCACCATGCTCTTCCTTTATAGTACCTAAAATACACAACTTCCATTCATATCACAATTAGACACACACTCATATCACAATTAGACACACATTCATATCACAATTAGACACATTCCGCTTATCGCCAAAAAACTTGTCTCCCTTCTCATGTAATATTATTAAAAGAGTATTTTTCCTTCAAACTTGATCAGGGTCTAAAAGGAAAAATACTTTTGTATATTTACAAGCCTTAAACAAAAGTGGAGACATTCATTTGCGCTAAACCAATCACACAAATCGATAATTATCTTTTTCAGTTTTTAGTTAGAGCTCTCCAGGACTGGTCTTAAATTCCCTTAGTTTCCATAGTGTTCCATGATCATGGCAGACTCCAAAAGCATACCTGGAATCTGTATAAATTGTTACGATCTTCCCTTCGGACAGCTGACATGCTTGAGTGAGTGCTACGAGTTCAGCTGTTTTGTGCACTTAGCTTTATGAAATTTGATTTGCTTCCAGCAGGCGGTCCCCTTGGACCACTGCGTAACTGGTTGAGGGCGCTCCATTTTTCAATTGTAGCATTTGACAAAGTACAGAGTACATTCTGATACTCATAGGGATCCCTTTTAATACACTCTATAACACACAAAATCACCCAAAGCATTTTCAACACACTTCACCCCAGTATTATTCTATATTTACACTATATTTGGAAACAATGCAGCAAAGGAAACAGAAACAAATGGACTCTGAAGAAAAGCAAAATCAACTCTTCAGGACAAACAAACATAAAACAGCCTCTCATGATGTTAGCTGGTGTTAACACAATCCTGCTCAGCTAAAGGCGCCGGTTTCCAGATCAAGGAGACTTCGTTGGCGAACTGAGTCAGCGACAATCAAGGAAGAAAAACTTCCGTGGCGATCCAATTACGACAACAAGGACAAATCCAACTATCGAGAAACCACACGGTACGATACCACAGCAAAACCGCATTCCCAGAAAAAAGGCTACAGTCACAGAGAATATTAACTCACAAGAAAAAAGAAAAGGACAGAAGAAATTTCATGAGAACTACATCCGTGCTTGCTAATACAGCTTCTGTTGTTGCAGCCACAGCACGAAGACACGGAGGAAGTGCTGCGGCCACTGGATCCAGTTTTGTTTTAGAAAAAATAAGTCACCGGTCTTTGTTTATCTCCATGTTGTTGCGTCAGTACTGAATTCATAAATCCCTGCTTTTCGTCCACGAACAAAGTGAATGGACGAGAATGATCAGGCAAACCTAGCGCGGGCGCAGATAAAAGAGTAGCTTTGAGGTCACGGTCACAGAGAGCCTTCTCAGCCAGTCGTTGCAACGGCTGTGCTCTTTCAGTAAAATTTAGAACCCACTGTCTGCAGTAGCCCAGAATACCTAAAACAGACATAACCTGTTGTTTTGTTTAGCTGCAGCTTAACCTTAGAAACTTTATGGCCATTGTCCCCCAAAAACAGCAACAATTTCTGGGTATCTATTGTACAATTTTCTTCCGTAGCGCTACATATCATTGGCCATCTACATACTGTATCAATGTCCTATTTCCGGCCAGACGCCTTCTAAATTTTGGGCAAGAGCTTAACCAGAAACACAAAGGGCTTCTCTGTATCCCTGAGGCATGACGGTTCATGTCCATCGGCGGTACCGCGTTTGACGAGATCGGGATGTACGGCGGAGATGCCAGCCTCTGCTTCGGGAGACAAAGGATATTGGGCACGGTGCGGGCGGAAGGAGGATTTCGGGTGGATCACCAGAGGCTCACAATGGGCTATCCTTTGAAACACTACTTTAGTTATTAAATGGTCAGGAGTATCAAAAAATACCTGGAGTAACTTGTAACCAGTCTGTTCTTTCAAGGCATTTTTCCACCCATGGTCCTATTTTCTCATTCAACAGTGTGTGATTTAGCTAAGGAAAAATATGAGGCACTATTTTGCCAAGATAATATATGTGCTGTGAGCATGTAAAATGAACAGAAGCAGCTGCCTTTGTGGATGAAATAAAAACACAGTAGATGTGAAGGGTTTCGGGGCAAATACCAGAAGTAAGGAAAGATTCTAGCCAGGTGGTGTCTACTTCTATAGGGAAGTATTGGGCAGTACAGTGTAAAATGTCAGGGGCCTGTAAATTGGGAAAAAGACAAGGGGAAAAAGAGTGTAGGGCTTTGAGGAGAATGGTGTGTGGGGAAATATCTAAAGTCCATGCTGCAAAAGAGGGTTTGGGGTAAGGGGTAATTTGACACAACAACTTTTGGGGTTGAACAAGGTATGTCCGCCAGGACGTGACTGGACTTGAAGAGGTTTTGATACTTGAAGAAGGTGAGGTTGTCCAGAAGCAGTAAGCACAGTAACAGTTTCGTTCGAAGCAGGGACCTTTGCCAGCAAGCGAGTGGCACCAGTATCGATTAAGAAAACAGTCTCAGTGCCATCAACGAACAATGTCAGTAAAGGATCAGTCTCTGAATTATGAGTGAGCAAAGGTAGTTGAAAAGAGTGGCTGGAGGTCCCAGCGTTTTCCTATGGCCAGTATTGTTAGTCAAGGGTGTCAGAGGAAACAGATGGAATAAGGGGAGGTGGGGGCTGTTGCTGTCTGTGAGGGCACTCCCGACGAAAATGTCCAGTTTCACCACAGGCGTAGCAAGAGAAGGAATTAGCATTGGAATTAAAGGGAGAGGGAATAAAAGGATTCTTAGTGTGGTCAACAGGAGGAGCTCTAAAACCACCTCGTCCTCTTCCTCGTCCTCGTCCCCTTGCTCTTAAGCCATATCCTCGACCTTGGTCAGGAGCATTCCTGGTATAATAGTTCATCTGTGCTGCCAATAATTTGGCATGAGAGTCCGATTCGGCCTGTTCAGCATGTCGTTTGACTTCATCAAACGTGGCACTTTCCCACTCAATACAGGAAGTGCGGACCTTGTTTTGTATATCAAGGCGCAAACCGGAAACAAAAGGTGGAACTGCAGCTCGGGTGCGGTCATCAGCATTTCCCAAGCCCGAGTGATTAGCCATAAGGTCTTGAATCCTATGTGCCCATTCATCAACTGTTTCGTCTCTCTTTTGTTTTGCAGCAGAAATAAATTCGCCTTCTCCACCTATCCCCTGTCCTCGAGTTAAAGCTGGGTTCCATACCCATGGAATGTCATTGCGGACACCCCTGCTAACAGTGGCCCATGTGGTCCCAAGCTTTCGACGAAGTACCTGGGTCCATTCAGCAGCATTAGGCTTATACATGCTATCTAACTGATCAAGTTGTTCAACAAATTGTAGTCCTCCTACTTCCTTTGGATCTGGAAGTGCATTCACGACATCTTTTAGTTCTTGGATGTCCCAATTCCGATTTATCATAACTGTTGTGGGATTTTGGGGTCCAGCTGGATGGGCAGGGTTATAATGGGGATTGGGAACTTCTATTAAAGGGCAAGTAAGTGAAGGATTAGAGGAGAAAAAAGTTGGAGCTGGTTTGTGACTTCGAGTGCATTTAGAGACGGGGGTTTGTGTAGTACAGGGTGAGTCATAGTGATCTGTGCCTGGGGATTCATCAGGGGAAACTTCTGCTAGTTATAGTGCAGGGGGGGGCAATCGGAATGGGGAATAGAGGAGGGGATAATAGAGGTGTCTGAGGTCGGTTCTGAGGAGGGGAAAAAAATAATAGGATAAATCTAAACCTGTCTTCTTTTCTATAAATTTTCTAGGAGACCCATTTTTACGGGGCGTCTGTTGATCCTCCGAAAATAATCCTTCCAGCACTAATGATTTTGATCCCCCTGTGCGGCGATTAACAGGCTTACTGTTATAAATTCCCATTATGTCCCCTTGCTCTCCTGGGTTCTGTATTTAATTTTCCAACTATATACTGATTCGCCTAATCCCTTGTACGTATGAATCAGCAAGGCATTAAGTGTGCCACTCACTAAACCTAAACTGTTCCCTTCTTAGTTCCAAGGGGAGACACCTAACTATCAACTGATCCAGTTCCCAGGAGAACACGGTTTTGTTGCTTCTTCCGTATGTAGATTTATTTATTCCTTCCTAACAGCAATCCTGCAATCTGTGCTCTTTTCGGTTTATATTTCCATACCACCCCGTTACTCGTCCCGTTAGCCTGTCCGCTCACATCCCCGGATTCCAGCTCAGGTGACTTCGTGTCCGATTCGGTTCAGCAGAATACTACATCAATACGTCCAGCCGAGTCTAGGATATGGGTGAGGCCAGTATCCTTTCGTCAGACCTTTCGTATGCGTCAAACTGCTTGGGTCAAGTCTCCATCACCTTAAGCAACCCGTTGAGATATGAGTATGACTAGACGGTCAACAGGAAACTCGCCCTCCCGTTATTTAGAAAATAAAAAATGTTCGGAAATCCCCCGGTGCTTACCCCAGTCTGGAAGTGTGCAAGCTCTGTCTGGAAATCCGTTCAGTCACCGTGGATGTAGCAAAGAGGAGACCAGGGGCTCCTCACGCAAGAACAGTTTCAGGACAGGGCAGTCCTAACTTTTACCGGAGCTGCATGCTCTGCTGCCGGAGCTCAAGTTAGCGGCAGTCCGCTGGTAAGACGGATCACTGAAATGGTCTCGCTGGAGGAGTCGACCGGCCGTCTCTTGCCCCACGTCCGGGCGCCAAAAACTGTGGACACTTTTTGTGACTGAAGACAGAGAAGAAAATTAAAATTAGTCAAAACCTTTTATTAATACATACCAGGCAAGGGTAAAATGTCAGAGAAACACAGTCCTAGGACACCGCGCTTCATCTGCCTCGAGCGCAGATGTCCTTGTTCTTTTATACCTTTCTAATCTCCTGATCGTTGACCACGTAAGCAAAAAATAGCATCCTGACTCATTGTACTTTTCCAATTTTGTAAAGTCATTACCCTAAAGGTATATTTTCTTGTCACACACATCATCAAAAGAAACTTCTAGAAAGTATACATGCTTTTTGTCACGCACGCAAAACACAAACAAGTTTCATCACTCTGTCCTATTTTCTATACACACATGCATTTTGTTCAATTACATCTTTTTATGTTTTCACATGCCATAGTAGAGATAGGATTGTTTTGTTTTTCTGTCTTCCTCTGCTCCTGTTTTAAAGTCAAGTTGGGTGACGGTGACTGGGAAGCGTTGAAACAGTGGTGCTTATCTGGCGTCCTATAAGCATATGCACAGGGCTACAGCCTGTAGCTTCAATTGGTGTGGCCCTATATGTGAGTAGGGCCAAGAACGGATGGTTTTTTTTCAAAATTTTCTTTGCTGTTTGAACTGCTCTTTCTGCCTCTCCATTAACTTGGGGGAAATGGGGGCTGGACATTATATAGTCAAAACCATATCCTCTTTCAAATGCTTTAAATTCTGTTGAGGTAAATTGTTTGGCATTATCTGATCACAAATGTTCTGGTATGCCAAAGTGAGATTTTCAGATTCCCAACAACACTTGTGCTAGAGATGTCAATGAAATTTGTAATTTCTCTTGAGAAGTAGTCTATGATCACAATGTACTATTGACCCTTAACGTCACACAATACATTGCCAGGGTCATGAATGCAACTCAGTTGTCATCAATGGCTCTTTGCATTGAGTTTGCCTCTCTTCTTGACACCGACTTCACCGACTCACCTTTTCTTTTATATCTCTTCCACCAAACAGAGGGTCTA